>NW_019716281.1:17311-227068 GCF_900074925.1 Ramularia collo-cygni | reverse complement strand
TATCGTCCGACGAGTAGTATATATCTAATAGGTCGACGTCGCCTATACCGAAGCGGCGAACTTCCTTCTCGGTTATTATACGGAGAGGTAGAATAAAGCAAAGAGGGGAGGATAGGTAGTAAGAGTGCTAATTAAAGTATTAAATATAGTAGTTATTAGGAGGACTAGGGGAGACGGTAGAAGGGTAGAGGGAAGAGTCTTATAGTATATAAATATTACTCTTACGCGTATAATAAGTTACTAGCAGAAGTATATGCATAATAGTAGCATTAAAGTAAGATATAGGTAACCGAAACCCGTAACATATTAGAACCGGTAACTAAGTAATAACGGGACGGTAATATTACATACACACAAGCAAATAACGACGTTTATTATATATAATTATACGGGCAATTAAATCAATAAGCGAGGTGTGAAATTACTCCACTTAGTGGCGTTAAGCTATATTAGATCGCGTTGTTGCAGGGAAGTCGCTAAAAGTCCACCGTAGTTAGTACTAAGATTGCATGAAAATCATTATCCCGGCTTTCACGCGCTGCTTGCTCGTCATCCTCCACTCCGATCAATGCTCTCTTTCGTCCTTTGTTCTACAAATAGCTTCACTCTGTATGGCATGTCCCCTCATGGCGGACAAAGAATCCTGGCCTCGTCTGAATACTCTTTTGGACGTCTCTGAGCTCAGTCTTTCCCGTCCTTCCAAGCGGGCGTCGTCTCAAAGTCCTTCCGGCAGTCTATCGACTCTTTACACGCTCTGTGCCAATTGGGGATACATTCAACATAGAAGAACATTTCTCGTGCTTTGCTCGGCACGTTAGCGCCCATATACCACGAGTTTGTCTCCAACAGCGGTATCGAGGATATGCTTTCTCCTTGCTTGCTCTGCCGGCTTGGTAGGGTACGCGGCGTGGACATTGTCCGCCTGTTCATGAAGAAGTTTGGGAAGACGTTGACGCCCATGCCCAGATGCGCGACAACACGAATTTTCCAGTTCTCCTCCAGATCAATGGCGTCGCAGCATCATATCCCGTGCACACTGCAATCACATCAATTCTTGTAGGAAGTCCTGGATCGATTCTCAGCATGGTTCACCACTGCAGGTATTTCCAAGTACCCCTTCGCTGCCATGATCCCCACTTGCAACGGTACTTTTGTCCATCTGAAGTCTTGACACTCCAGATCTTCCGTTCTTCACTCCAGAATGCTTCTGTGACTGCACTGTTCTACACTTTATCTTTGCTGAAATTCCAGACCTCGTCGACGTGATCAAAAATATGTTCCAAGCTCCTTCCATTCAGGAAAACTCTCCTTCCAAAGCCAGGTACTCCAGAGAGCTGGATCGCTAAACCCATGATGGGGTCTGCTACCGAGTGGCAGTCGGTATCTTGTTTCGACCTCATGGCTTCCATCGAAAATGATGAGAGAATAACAGTTCACAGTCGACTCGAGCTCCAGGGTAACTGGACAGCAAGGAAACAGAATCCGCACGTTGTGCAATCTTACGGACTCCAGGCCCGGACATCACCTACTCTCTTTGATCCTTCGCCCACCACAATTGAGACTCCGTTCTCACGCAAAAGATGAGGGAGACAGCATGCTCTGAATCCGACCCGGACTACCAAAACGTCCCGGTCAATTACTGTTGGTGCGGCTGGAAGGATCGGTCCTGGATGAACCAGCTGAAGGGAATGCTTTGGCAACGAATATGGGATGTATTGTCTCATCCATCTCTTATGCCAGCCCGCATTTGCCCAGCTTGTCTTGCTCGGACACAGCTCGAAAATAGTTGCCAGGAGGTATTGTGACGATCACGTGAGAGTTGATGCTGATCTCCTGCTGACTGTTCGAAAAGGCAAAGACGGCTAACTCTCCATCTTGACCTCGGTTTCAGAACTTGACCGCGGGAATTATACCGGTAATACGTATCAAATAATCAGACAGCACTTCAATCTTGTGGGGATATCTAAAAGAAGAAAAGTAAAGGGCCTCCATCAACAGCCTCCTTTCAAACAATTCACAATACAGCAATCTTGATCATGTCGTTCGACACAGCTCTGACGCGAGCCTTGGGGATCAAGGGTGAGTTGCACCCACAAAACGATATAACTCACACTTCCCAATTGTAGCACTAGCTAACTTGTAGCAACAGTTCCCGTGGTTCAGGGAGGCATGATGTGGGTAGGCTACGCCGAGCTTGCCAGCGCTGTATCAAACGCCGGCGGTCTTGGTATCATCACTGGATTGACTCAGCCAACGCCAGAAGATTTGCGGAAAGAGATTCAGCGGTGTAAGAAGATGACATCCAAGCCCTTCGCCGTCAATCTGTAAGCAATTCGAGCCACTTTGTTCGATGCATACTGATTGAATCAACAGCACCATGCTTCCAAACAGCAATCCTCCAGTAAGGAAACATCGATCTCTTCTGAGACATTGTACAAAACTTTTGCTGATCAAATCAGGACTACCACGGATACGCCAAGGCTGCAATTGAAGAAGGCATTCGAATCATTGAAACTGCTGGCGCGGGACAAACATTCAAAGAAGTCGTCAAGAGATTCAAAGATGCGGGATGTATCGTTCTGCATAAGTGTAAGCGCCATTATTGCCTCCTAGATTACTACAAAGTGTAGAAAATATCGCCGTAAAAATGCTAATTTGTCAACAGGTACCACCATAAAGCATGCATTGAGCGCAGTGAAACTAGGCGTCGATTTCCTAAGCATTGACGGCTTCGAGTGTGCTGGACACGTTGGCGAGACTGATATTCCCAACTTCATCCTACTTTCTCGCGCAAGACAAGAACTCGGCAATATTCCTTTCATCGCGTCGGGTAAGTCGGTACAGGGCAAATCTTGTCGGCTCGTTGGCCACAGAGTCTAGGCCAGGTATATCTAAGTTGGACTGACATTTTCCTCTCACCAGGTGGCTTCGCTGATGGACAAGGACTCGCCGGTGCGTTGGCTTTGGGTGCATGTGGTATCAACATGGGAACCCGATTCATGTGCACTGTCGAGGCTCCTATTCATAACAACATCAAGAAATCAATCGTTGGCGCATCCGAGAATGACACGGAGATCGTGCTCCGGCGATGGAAAAACAGTAACCGGTACGTATAGATAAGAGTCTTATCGGTGTCGACTCGTTGTGTCTATGGAACTTGCTGACTTTTGCTCTGCGTAGGTACTTCAAGAATAAAACCACCGATGACGCATTGAAGGTTGAGAGAGAGAGCACGACAGGAGAATTTTCCGAAGTACTTCCGTACGTCAACGGAAAGAGAGGTCGAGAGGTGTTTATCAATGGTAAGTTGTCACAGTTCCCAGCCTTGGGCATATATCGGGGCCAATCGGCCCCCCTTATGGTGTCCAACATTGCTAACCTGGCCCACAATCTAGGCGACCCAGAATATGGCGTGTGGACCGCAGGCTTATGCATTGGACTCATCCATGACATCCCAACATGCGAGGACCTGGTGGCRCGAATCGAGAGGGAGGCGCTCGAGACGATCAGCAAGCAGCTTTCTTACGTCAAGGATCGGGCTAGGTTGTGATTGAGCATTGCAGGGCGTCACGATTGTTGACGCGGTMACAAGTCTATCTACTAGTAATGGAGATGAGAGTTTGGTAGCATGGTCTGTACCGCCTGCAGTGTCGAGAGCTGCATCGAACAAACAATTCTGCCTCACAATTCCCGGCAATGACCGGAAAACACCACACGAGACTCTTGAATCCGGAGCTCCGGTAGGCCATATGCAGTAGTCGTTATCCATGTGCAGTTCCAAGCCCAGAGGTTCACTTGCAGGGGTCCGGTTTGTATCAGATAAAGCGTTCTGGAGCAGGAAAATGCGCCACTAAGCAAAGGCTCCCATGAGATCTCACGGCGTTCATACTGACCCTCCACTGGTGAGCACTAAGAATTATACATCGCGGAGTAGATTTTCCTCCGTATTTTGCAGAGTGAACCCAGAGCAAGGGTCAGAAGTGATAGCCTCGGAGATCTTGGATATTCCTCAGGCGGTGTCTGGGAAGCTGTATTGAATGGACGCTCGTTGAATGGACGCTCGTTGAATGGACGCTCGTTGAATGGACGCTCGTTGAATGGACGCTCGTTGAATGGACGCTCGTTGAATCTTACGTCATGGCCTCTCATTGGGTGGAATCGCCTCGATGAATGCCATGTCGGGTAGACACAGAAACCGGATGGAGTGGTGGGTGGAGTTGGAATGTTCTGGGGTGGGATACGCGCTCGCCGGCCGAACCTTGGGTGTATCATGAGTATCTGGACAATCAGGAAAGCACATCTCTTGGCCAAACTGCTCAGCTCACGGAGCATCAGAGCGGGAAGCCGCTTGGAATCGAATGGTTCAACAACCAGACGCAGATGTGGCTGACGCCTCCCCGCCATCGCCAGATTACGGAACAAGCTCTACGATAGAACGAGATTGTATCTCAGCAACCTGTTCTGAAGATCGTTGCCGAATCTCTCAGTCCCGGAGAGGAGTGCAGAGTGCCAAGGCTCGACCTCACGATGCCACGGATACTGCAGCGTACCTCCACAAGTACATCAGCAGCAATAGGTATGTTCCACAGCATCACCAGGTTGTACAGTCCTGGTGTAGCGAGTATGGTTTCCAGGTGGACGTGGTCGATCTTGCCATTATCGGGCTTGAGTATCGGCGCTTGTACATGGAGGACGGCTTGGTGAAATGATATCTCAGGACATCAATGGAGCCCGCAGGGCTGTGTGCATCAGGTGAAGAGGACATGAGGGACACCAATTCGTATATTAAACCTCAAGAATGTCGGATCCAGTTCTGTGTCCATGGGGTTGACCAGGTCAGGTCCATCGACCATCGGTATTGTCAACATCCTTTTCACGGGCTCTACGCGAGAGGTCCAGGAAGGTACGCTCTCATAGACTTTGGCGCTTTCAGGTGTGTTGCGCAGTTCTTCCGCTCGCTCTGGACTTATGATGGCAGGCGTATATCTTGCCAGACCGATCTTAATGTTGCTGTTGAAAGCCCGAATGAGTAGATCAGGAATGGCAGCCATGAACGCATAGCGATACGGATCCGAGTCCTCGGGATCCGGAATTCCAGCGACAGGCCATGCTCTACGACGCCAGAAGTATTCAATCTCGTTGCGATAGCCAATGRTGTCGTCCAGCACGAGCCGCTCATAGAGACGATACAGGCAGTTGAGGGGAGAGTCTCGATCTGTGCCTTTGATTGCTCGGGGCGGCCTGGCTCGAATCTGTGACATGTAGGCGACACGGTCGTCGAGGATCGCTTGGGGTGGCCAGGGAGGACTGTCGACTTGTGCCTCCAGTACCGGTTCAAGCGGCGGACCGTCGCGATTCCATGCGAAACAACTACAGCTCTGTAAGGACGTCTTTAGAGCATTCTTGATGCGGTTGAGGTTCATCATGGCAGATTGATCGAATCACATCACAGAGAAACTCGCTGATGTTGGAGGAAGGAGTTGCGACGCGTGCCAAGTATGCATATCTTTAGCAATCCGTTATGCATATTGTACGAGTTGTGCACAATGATATCAAGATATTATTCCTGGATCCATTCGTCCTTGTAATCACTGAGTTGAGCTTGGTAAACGTTTTTGAATGGCATGAATTCCATGCTTCAGCGTGAGCACTTTTGCGACAAGGCCTATCCAACGCATATCTTTGCCAACGGAACATGAAGACTCCAGCAGTTATACTCCATAAAACAACCAATCCCCAAAAATATGTCGCCCAGAACGCTACAATACAATAACCCATCCAACCTACCCATCCAAACCTTCCTCCAACCCACCACTCCCCTCCAACCACTCCCTTACCCTATCCCTACAATCCCCCAACCCAGCCCCAAGCGCCTCCTCCCACTGCCCCTCGACCTCACCAACCTTCTCCTTCAACTCCCTCGTCAACTCCTCCTCCGCCTCCCTCCTCGCCAACCCCATCTCAACCCCAACCCCTTCCTCCCCATGATCCCCAATCTCCACAACCCTCTCAATCTCCAACACACGCAATCGACTCTTGGCCGTCGCCGTCCTCACTTCATGCAACAAACACAACAGATTCACCTGACTCTCAATAAACTGATACGCGCTCTTCTCCGCATGCCCCAACAGACTATCCAAATACTGCATCGGATGTCTCAAATACGACGGATTCTCCTCGATTTCCTGCCCCGGGATGCGAATCTCAAACCGCGCCATCTCCGACATGGTCAGGGGAATCTGTTGAATCACCTCCAGCAATCCCGGCGCGATGTCCCAAAAAGCACTCAATTGATCCTCCACGCCCCGCGAAACATTCCATTCCATCACCGCTTGCAATTCCTCCACGCGCTTCAACGAGTCCTTGGCGAAAGTCACTTGACGCTCCAGACGATCTTTTTTGAAAAATGTAGTCGCTTCGTCGATTTTCGTCGCGAGTTTCGCAATGCGGTAGGGCGTGAGGATGACTTCGGAGTACTTGTCGCTTCGCATGGCGTGCAGGTCGAACATTTCCTTGTGGAGTAGCTCTCGGACTTCGAACAGCCACTTTAGCAGTGTCAATTTCTCCAAGCGTTCGGGATGCTCGTCGCCTTCTTCTTGTGCTTGATTCGGGTTGGTGGATTCGTGGTTACTTTGGAGTTCGGCGCGGAGTTGCCGGATGCTTTTGCTCGCTCGCTCCAGTCGTTCGGTCAGGAGAGTGTTCAAGGGATGGGAGACGCTTGTTTCAAAGACGTCGAATCTTGCACGAGCGCTGGCTTTGCCTCGCTCGGCTTCGTCGACATCAAAATCCGCTTCAGCTTTTGCTGCATCTGCGAATGACATGCTGCCATCTGCGATTTTGCTTTGAATTTCAGATCGTAATCTGCTGCGACGCTTCTTCTCGCCTTCTTGTTGCTCACGCGAAAGAGCAAAATCTTTGTCGAGGTAGGCATCTTTAATCTTCTGAATTTCAGATTGATCGGCCAGGAAGCGATGCTCACCACGCAGGTCGTTCAACAAAGGGTGACTGTTATTAACAGCAGGATGATGGCGCGGATATGGGGGAGGAAGTGTGACTAATCGAGAGACATCGAGCGGCTCAATCCCAGGAGTAGTTACCGGAATCCGGTGAGGTGTCTGCATCGGCGTGTCTAGATCAGGCCCTTCATGCCAGCCAACCTTTTCGGGAGGATACTCATCAGGACCATACATGTACGCATGATTACTCGCACCAGGAGAAGGCTCCGACTCTGGTTGTGAAGTTGCCTGTAAGACTGCAGGATTGACACCCATGTATTTGGTCTCACGCCGCGACTTCTCCATCCTGTCAGGTCTCCCGATCGAGCCGGCTCCAGATTGCCCGGCTTCCCACCAGCGGCTTGCTGATCGTCCTCTTGAATCATTCTCATCCGGTACCGTGCTCACCGCCATACTTGGAATGGGTGATAGCGAAGGCTTGAAAGATTCTGCCCATTGCCGACTCTCTGTCCGCTCATACCCTTCGCCGAGCTCGCCCATCGATCCGGAATCCGTACCAGGAGTGAAGTCGCCCAACGAGGATGCAGAACCTGGCATATGCCCGTGTGCAGAAGTTGGCTGGCTGTCTGTGCCCCAAGTTGGAGCTGTGGGATCAAAGGAAGACATTGAAGTGCTCGGTGTGATGGCTCTTCTGCTGCGAGTAGCATATGGTCTCCACATGTCTCTGGTAAGATCAACAATATCACCAGCCATGGCATTGTAGGCAGCAGTGTACCGATCTCGTCGTAGTCTCGACTCGTGAACGAGAAAATTGGCAAACAGCTCCAATCTTTCCTCATCAGATACCGCAGCAGCTTCCTTCTCGACGAATACTCGATGCCGCTCGATCGCTTGCAAAGAGAAGGCGTCCAAGTTGAAGGGAGTCTTCGTCGATTGACTCGAGGCAGGTCGTCCTGGGCTCAATGGAGCATGCATACTCGTGTTATCCTCATTGGGAGTGTGCAGCAGATGCGATACCGGCCTATCACTCGAAGCACTTCCTGGCAGTTTGACATGTTTCTTGCTCACAGCTGGTGTGTAGGGAGGCGTAAGAACGTTTTCGGGCGCCTTGGAATTCGACTGCGTTGCAGCTGGAGCGGATGATGGTCCAGGTCCAGGGTATCCAGACGCCGTTCGGGTATGTTCACGTCTTTGCTTGATCGATCCTCCATCGGGTGAGAATATCAGATTTGTTGGACGAGAGTCACCATCGATACCGCCTTGTGTGGCACGGCTTCTCGATCGTCTCTCTCGAATCCCCTGCGCACTCATGTCTCGTGTTACACGACGTCGAGTCAGGGAGGAATCCCGGTGCGCACCGGTATCAATTCGCAATGGTTGCGGATCGACAATCGTATCAGCATGAGATTGTGGTACCAGCGAAAGGACCTCTTCGCTACTTGGCGGAGCTTGATCCGTCTCAACCCAATCTGCAGGCGTGGGAGGGACTGGACCCAAATTTGAAACTGCCATTGTCCTTCTCTGCCTTGACGCTTCAAATCCACAATCTGCATTCAGGTTGCTAGGTCCTGGCGCACCTATTGGACGGTTCAAGCTTTGCGAGCGATTGGTGGGAGGAGGTGGAGGTCCAGGAGGAGGTCCCGGCAGAGGCATGCCTTGACGCCAGTGACTTTCTGGTGATCCACGCCCGGCATTGACAATAGCAGCAGAGGAAGAAGATCCTGCTCCACCTGATTGTATATGGCCAGTCGATGCTGCTCTTCTGGACGCCGGCGGTCTCGTATCAATATACGACGGTATATATGCGGAGCTGCCAGCTTGTGGGGGGAAAGGCTGATCGACACTGACAGGCTGCTTCCCTCGTAAGCTAGCAAGGCTGAAGAATGAACGTTGTCCTCCTTGACCAGACGCTGAACGCTCCCGATGTCGAGATGCCTGGGGTGGAGGTGGAGGGAATGCAGGCGACCTATTCATCTGAGGCGAGATGTTCCTCTCAGCCGGAACAGGTGATGGAGTGAATCCAATACTATCCATCATGGGCGATGCTATTGCAGATCGCGCAGGGTTGTCAGGTGTTTCCGGTGAGTATGGTGGAGGCGGAGACGGCATTGCAGCTATTGTTCACCGTCTGAGGTCAGCGGGTACCACCACAGAGTCTCAACAATGGAACATGGTAACATTGTACAGCGTGAAGCTACACTAGACAGGACACCAACATATTAACTCGAGATGAAAAGAGTACATACCCTCCATGCCCGTCACATGGGTGGTATTCAAAGGCGCGTTGCTGTGCCTCTGCTGGAATACCATTTGTGAGCCAGACACTTGGCCTCTGGTGTTGTTCCATTGCCTCGGATTATATGGCTCCATGACAGGCGTCCTAGGTGCAGCTCCAGGCTGTGGTGCGGGTGGAAGAAGGCCTCCAGGAGTCTGAGGATTCAAAGCGCTCGGAGTCCGGGGACTATAAGAGTGGGGTCCACCCGGAGAGAGGTGTGATCCATAGATGGGAGTGGAAACCTGGGATTGACCACCGAGGAAAGCAGTCGTTATAGGACGAGGCTGCTCAGGCGCAGATCCTGTGCGGTGAACATGGCCAGGTTGAGCTCTAGCCGGCCCGTAAGAGGTTGGACTCGGCGGCGGAGGGGGGCATGGGTAGTCATACTGTTGGCTCATCTCTCCAGCTCAGGACTGAGCGCGAGCCGCCGTGTTTGCTGAAACTAGACCCTCTACCGGGACCGCCTCGGTGACCAGAGACGCGTCTCCGCAGGGCCTGTAACGAGTAACAGAGCGCGTACAATGCATAGACACAGCACAAGAGCCCTGTCTATTCCCTTTTTGCGCAAACAAGCGAAGTGATGGAACGCATGAGCTCCACGTTTAATCGCAGTTGGGAAGAAGGAGAGGTGGTGCAGTATGATCGACGCCGGACCATTGGCCAAGAGTCCAAGCCTCTTGACATTTGTGCTATTTTTGAACAGAGAATCACAGGCCCTTACCGTGATGCCGGATGTTGATGCAGAAGGCGACAAATCATACGTGTTGGATGGTACCGACGACTGCAGCCAAGCGACGTGAAAGGTAAGGTGAGAGGACGGCAAAGTCGAAGTCGGCGCTTAAAAGTGTGATGAGACGCCGCTAAAGAATTGGACCAATCTTGGTGTGACGGAATTGCACCCTGCATGTTCCAACATTGTAGCACCGAGAGTTGTTATGGTGAAGTTCTTCATCATAGTGCGATTGAATGGATCTCTTGATCGAAGATGAAGATGAAGATGGCTACAAAGCTACCTGCGTGCATTCGTACAGCCGAACAGAAATTCGCCATCCTGTATCTTTTAGTCAGTTTTGATATGCTCAAAAACATCTAGAAGACGATGTAGCTCATGTCATGGGGTCTGCAGAGTAAATTCACAGTGCAGATTTCGGCGTATATAGCGTTCAGAGGAGGGTTTCCTGCAATTGAAGGAGCTACGACAGTGGGGGCTGAAGTGATTTCGAAGAGCATCTCGAATTGCGTTGGAAAGAGTTAGAGGTAGAGTATCCGTAAGATAAGCAAGACAATACATAAAAGAGAGGCCACTTACCCACATCGACGTCCTCACTCGACAACAAATGTCCACACACAAATTGTGTGCTGGAGTCGTCAATTGCGATGGTCTACCAGCGATAAGAAAGAAAATCTTCATGGTCCAGGCTGATCGATAAGATGTTCCCCGCGCAACTTGATAATGCAGAGCTCTCGAACCCCGTTGATGAGGTGCGATAGTGACTTTCATTACGTGTGAGCACCGAAGCGGATTTGACAAGAGACCACCGAGCAGTCATCTGTCGAAAGATCTCGAAGCAGTCGCGAGGCATGCATGAAGATTGGCCGGAACGTTCGTCTGCTGGATTGATGATGGAGAGGTCTCCTCTGAGATGCCGACATACTTGGCAAAACTCTGGATGTGTTTATAAGACATCACCACTGTATGACTTCGAATTCTTCTCAGGACGGGTCGGTGGCGGCAGCTGGCATCGATAAGATAGTATATGTTGTTTGATTTCGCCAAATCACACAATGTGCCAGCTTGAGATACCCATCAAGCTCCCTCCACGACGCCCAATGCTATCTCATTCCAATCCTCAAATTAGCAAAAGCCAGAGTGAATCTCGTTCGCTTGGTTTCAGCAGAAAGTCTCACCTGAGTCTGTACACCATCGTAGGTCCAGAAGAACACTACCTCCCCTCGGCCCGTTCGATCAATGCGTCCTCCAAACCGACCGGATCGAAGAGACTGCGGTCGCCCTTTCGTTGTGCCCAAAGAATGTCTCCTTTGATATACACGACCACGCCGCCCTTGCCGGTGGCACTTGYGGTGATTCTGAACAGCGGCAATCCCGTCTGATGATGTGCTTCTCGCAGCGGAACCATGGTAAGATCCTGCTCCGCGCACCAAGCTTYGACAGTATCCTTGAAGTTCTGAGCGACGTCCCGAGCCACTGTAACTTTCGGAACAGAAGCCTCGAGTTTCTTGCCAATTTCCTTGGCGATGGGTCGAACAGGGCCAGCTGCAGGCGCCGCAAGCTTGGTGAGGGGGATGTCGGACTCCAGCAGGTCCATGGCGTTATTGATCATCTCTGTCCCTCGCCCCCACTCCTTTGCGACATCCGGCTTTGCATTAAGGGTCTCGGGGATCTGCTGCTTCCACCACGCAAACCAAGCTCCGACCTCCTCGAAATTAGCTTCATCAGAAGTCAGCCAGAGATGCAGGGTTGAAAGCCACTTCGGGAAGAACTCCGCGACCAATAGTCTCGCCATGACCTCGGACTTGAAGTGTGACTGCCATTGAAGGACCATTTCCAGCGGAGTCAAATCTTGGTCAGACGGGTCTACTTCAAAGTACTGCGTCAAGTGCCGTGCAAGCTTGGGTAGCAGATGTCTGACAAGAACCTGATCGAGCTCCGAATGAAGAAGGGTTCGCCATGCTAACAATCCAGCTAGAACACCTGAGCTAACATCCCAACCATCCAAGACCTGTCTGAGCCTTCGCTTCACATCAACAAGAAGGCCTTCATTTCGGGCATCAAGTTGATGGGGAAGCAGGTGGGGTAGCCAAGGGAAGATCCAAGTGTGGGGCTCCGCATGTTTAAGAGTTGCGTGCTTGTGATGATGGCTTCGCTTTCGAGGATCCCACGCCTGCAATGCAGCACTTAATTTCGGCACGATCAGCTGGTCCACGAGATGGCTGTATACAAAAGCCGGCAGAAGCGGTCTCCAAGCACCGACGAGGGTCGTCAGAGGCTCGTGGTTGAGGACATCCCAGTTCGTGATCGTGGTTCGCAGCTTGGGTAGCCAAATCTGATAAATCATCGTCTCATAAGCTGTGGTTGCTTTTTGCCGCTTACTCTTGCCATATCCCTCGTCCAGGGTGGTCAATTCGCGTGCTGTGACCACTTCGTCCTGTGTACCAAGGCCGAGGAGAACCGTGATGCGCTGGAGATCCGATGTGAGGAACTCTGGGTCTTCGAGAGGATCCCACTCGGCAATATGTTTTTTGAAAGCCGGACACAGTGCACCTACGGCAATGTCGAGCAGGCCGCATCGAGAGATTTCATGCCCATGTTCAAGCTGAAGCTTTTCGAGTGCATCTATGAGCTCCGACCAGTCAAGCACTTGAGAGGAATTTTCCAGACCTTGTTTGGCGGCGAAGTTTGTATCGGTATTCAGCCCTCCTCCCGAGGAAACGATCTGAAGCCGTTCCACTGCCTCCAGCACCGACTGCAGCTTCGCCAGTTCGTCTTCTTGCTGGTCAAGCTCGATTTTCTGATGACCTGCTTGCTCCTCAATATAGACCTTCTGTTCTTGAACGCCGTGCCATGCTTCGATGGAAGCCTCAAGCTCCAGTCGTTCTCGCTTCGCGATCTTGTCGGCTTCCGAGTCCAACGGCATGGTAGTAGGTGTCATAAGACCCGCAGCACTGGTCAGCATTCGTGTCTGGCTGCCGGTTGCATCCACAATGGAGCGCAGCATAGGCAAAGGCACATCGAGTCCCGGCGCCGCGGCCTGCACATCGGCCACGGTCTTGTATTTCGTCTTGGGCTTCCTGCCTCCACCTGGGGTGCTGGCTCCGCTATCGCCTCCGCTGATTCCGCTCCGCCCGGCCAGCGTCTTCTTCTTCCGCTCCTTGCGCGCCCGGCGTTCCTCGTCACTGCTGTCCTCGTACGTCTCGCCTCTCCTCTCCGCGGCGCGACGCTGCTCCTCCTTGTATTGCTCCGTGCGCTCCTTCACCGCCCCCACACCAGCACCTTGCGGTCGAAGCTTGACCTCGATCGGGTTGACAATGCCTTCTCCGCTCTCTCCCAGACCTTGTCCCTCCTTCCATCCCATCTTCTCCATCATCTTCTTCGCGAATGCGGACATTGGCCCGCCGCCCTCGCCCATTTTAGGCGCCTTATTGGGACCTCTCCCAGCGGCGCCCTGGAATTTGCGCTTCTGAGAGTCCATGTCGGTGGTGTTGGTTGTTGGTGGGGCGCGGAGCGATGTGACCTGTGATCTTCAAATTCACAAGCCGAGTATTTGTTGCTGCATAAAATAAGGTTTGTCCGTGCAAATTGTGCATGAGCAGCAGGGCTTGAGGAGGGCACCTCACCTTGATCATTCTCTCATCCTGCGACGATTATACATCATATATCCTGATCTTGAAGCAACATTCATCAGACTCTCGCATCGGATCGGAAGTGTCCATCATATGTTAACAGCCATGCACATAAGGGGCGACAGTAAGGTACACTTGATAGCGACAATACACACTACTCAGACCTGCTCACCCTAGACGAATCATCCGACTGGTCACTCATGGACCATCGGGCACTCAAGGAGGCTCAAGCCCAGCCATTGGTCATGCAAGAAACGATCAACTGCTTCAGCTCAGTCAGGACACCACAAAACAGCAGACTAGGACCGCGCGTGRCATCAGATCCATATACACCTTGGACCGCATTTCTGAGATATCCAATATCGACATGTGGAATTCATATAATCCCGTATGCATGCGGACGTGCCTTTTTCGATATCCTAATATCGAAACGATGTACCCTTCACCAGGATGGAACAGGCCAGCACACATACCGTCCGGTTTAGTGTTGTGGTATGACCGTGAATATGGCTGTTCAGCGAGCACGGGCTATGCTGCTGTATATCTGCACGTCCCCACCTTAAATTCTGCCATCCGCCATGTCCCGCGACAGCATAAACGGAGCCAGTAGATTGGCTTTCCAACGATCCGAGATGCGAAAAGCGGCATGCGAATCATGACTGTCTCCACGAGCTTATGCACCGCTTTTCCGCGTGTCAAGCTTCACAAGACGTAGGTCAAGAATGCTGTTTCACGGTCCTCAAAGTCAAATCCAAAAATCGTAGGCTATCATCTGGCGAGTGACTCTCTTCCCATCACCTTTTCATAGCATCTTCAATCTTCCAACTCGTCCCGACTTTTCAGACACTTGCCATCCGAACACTTCTGTGCATCATACAACAAGTAAAAGATCTGTGCAATCATGCCTCCAAAACGAACACTCCCAGAGCAATTCGCTCAACCCGCGCGTAAATGTCGACGAACAATAAACTATGCCGAGAGCGAGGACGAATCAGACGGTCAAGATAACTCCGAGAGCGAGTCTGAAGTCTACGACAATGACAGCACAGCGGAGAGCGAGATTGAGGTCTACAAAAATGACAGCAGAGCGGAGAGCGAGATTGTGGTGGTCCACAAAAAAAATAACAGCACAACGGAGAGCCAGTATGAAGTCTACAACATAGACAGCGTATCAGAGAGCGAGTCCGAGGCCACATCGGAGAGCGATGACGGATCAGATATCGAGTACAAAGACACCGTCTCAAAAACAAAGTGCAACAAGCGCGTCTCCACGAACCGCCGATTCAGATCACCTACATCCCGCTATGCCGTACGACCCACAGTGCGCAACACTCGCGCGAACATCGACACTCCCTCCCCTAAGGCCACACATCCCACAAAGCGCCTCACTCGCTCAAACAGCGGCGCTCGGTCCGGGATCCGCAAAGATTCAGGCATCAACAATCACGCCAGGTATCAAAGCAATACTACCCCATCACGATCCAAATCTGCCTCAACACCAGCGGAAGACAAGCCCTGGATACCGTTATTCTCCACCATCCCCTTCAGAGCATCCCGACGTGCCGAAGACAAACCCTGGGTACCTTTATTCCCCAACCCTCCCAGCACCGCCGAATTCCAAGATGTGCCAGGGCAGCAGCAGCAGCAAGAATATGAGAACGCAGACCCCGATTCCGATTCCGATTCCGACGACGACGACGACGACTACGAWGATGACGACGAAGAAACCGAAACCGGATTAGGAAAGACACTTCCCGGCTCAATCTACCCCTCAGAACCCATCTTCAGCATAATGGACCCCCTCAACCCCTTCAACCCCTCCAATTTCCGAAGCTGCATGGCAGATTTACCTGAAGACATCACCGACGATGAAGCTTCTGGTCCTAGCAGTGGTGGTGTCCGTAAAGCCGTCCGGAAAGCAGAGGACCTCGAGGAGTCTGAAAGTAGCGAGTCTGAAAGCAGCGAGTACACCGGCTCCGACGACGAAAAAGACAAAGAGGACGATGATGATGATGATTGAAAAATACGGCAGACGTGCACACGATCAAACTTAACATCTACAATGATCGAGAGTTACAAGCAGTGGAAAATATACCACCATTCATCCTCATCATCCCCAAAAATCATCATWACCTCTGGACACTCGCGGATCATCATGCTTCCAGAATCATGCCACCATGGAGAGAACAGCACAAAGCTGTCCCAGCAACTACCTGGAAATCCACAAACCCCCTCACACCCATCAAGTTTCACGAGCCATACATGCGACGGGTTTTGGGGAGAAAGAAAAATCGAGAATTAGGACAGGAGTGAATTTCGAGGAATTGTCTTGAGAGCAAAGACCTCGCGTTGGGAGTGGGGGAATTGGGAATTGGACACATTCCATCTCTTTTTGTCGTTGGATTCCACCTGCATCCACATTGGTTGAATTTCTACACGATAAATTTGGGAGGACAGAATGTGAGGCATGAGAGCAGATTGATTGGTGTATGTAGCCAGACGAACAGTGTGAAATTCCATGATTGCATATGACGAGATGATCTCAGTCGCTACAAAGTGATGACCTTGTTGCCTCCCTCAGTCGCGTGCAGCAATTTCTCCTGACTTGTGCCTCGCCCCGTCGGACACCATCGCACATGATATAGAAGCTTCGCACTGAAGCCGTAAAAACCCCATCACCCACCAGTCATCTGCAATACGCTGCTCCAGCCTGCTGCTTAGCAAGCCAGACTCAATTCATTCATTCCGCGCCCATTGACTCAATTCTCCATACGCCGTAAACTCCGCCCTTGCCATTCGCAATGCACAACACCACTTCCAATCAACCATCCCATGGATATCAACATCACCGACTTTCCGAGTAGTCATTCAGCGCCACACAAACCGCACCCCGATGATGTCCATTATACTGCCGAATGATCGTCTTACTCGAAAGCTCCCAGAGTCTGGCGTAGTGATCACTACACGCCGTCACAAGATATGCGGAATCGGCGGAGAAAGCACAGTCCCAGACCCATCGCTGATGGCCATCGAGCTCATTTTCGAGCGGGAAAGCCTGCGAGTCTTCTTCCTGGCGGGGAACACCATCTTCATCATCCTCGGGCTCCTTCGGTGGAGTCACATTCTCCAGATCAACGGTCCATATTCTTGCCGTGTGATCCGCCGAGCAGGTTGYGAGCTTGCGGACATCCGGTGATAAGAGTACGCGTGTAATGTACGTTCCATGCGCTTTGAATCTTGTCACAGGCACCAAGCTTGTGACATCTCGAACTGTGATGAGACGCCAGACAAAGACCGCGCCGTTTACGCTGGAGCTGACAGCGGCGCATAGCAATGAGCCATCTGTGGCCACTGTTACTGACGCGACACTCTTGTCCTCCTCTGGTACAAGCTGGTGACTACACTTGTTCTCTCCCAGATCCCAGATCCGGACATTGCCGCCTCGGTCACACGAGATTAGCTCGCCCTGGTTTGGATGTATTACAACATCATTTACTGGCACGCCATGAGAGTAATTCCGCTGTATGTGGCCGCTCCGGGTATCCCAGATTTTGACGGTTCCTTTGACACTAGTTAGCGTGGGTAAATGTGATTGGTACCAAGATTTTGGCGCACCATCCTCAGAGCTGGTCACCATCCATTTTCCCTCGCAGTGGAATGCGACTCCAGTGATGTTGCCCRTGTGGCCTTCAAACGTCAAAACCGCCGCGGGATTTGTTGACTTGATATCGTACAGCTTTACAGTGTGATGACCAGCCGCGGCCAGAAATCGTTTGTCGGGAGAGATGCATAGTCGATTGACTTGTGAATCTGGGTGAGGAATTGTACGGGAGCAAATGCCGCTCAGAGCCTCCCAGAATCTGTCCGGCAATGTCAGTATGGGTTTCGCGCACGGTGCATTGATTATTAGTAGAGATTGAAATCGCGACTTCGCATGGTATGTCGCGAAATGTCTTGCGCGCAATGTCGTGCCGTAGTCGTTGCTGTCCTCAATGGTACGTGGTCATCGGCACCACCGGCGCATTAATGACTGGTCGGAGAAAATGGCATGGCAGTAAAACTAGCAAGCAGTCCTCAAACGAATGTATGTCGCCGATAGTGYCGTCCATTAAATAGCCCTCGCTCCCTCCCTATACAAGCACACTCACCTGATTGTGTGATCGTATCCAGCTGCAATGAAGTTAGCCAATTTCCCAGATCATCGAGCATCCAAAAGCCATACCAGTGCACAGAATGACACTCATTTCGGACGCGTCTGCTGTCGGTCGCGCGCAAAGGTCTGCGCCGCTCGAGGAGGATGTTGTTGTTGGAAGATGCAGAGCACGAAGATGAGGATGGGGTGCCCCAAGACTTGCAATCGCCCCGCCCTGCACGTCGCCGGCGCATGCGGGCCGCTAGCCGAATATTTAGCGCACTGTCGCGACTTCTTATTTCGGCCTCACCTGGTCGGTGGATGCGTCTGTCGGGCGCATAAATGTCCTCGAGGGTGGGAATGTGTCAATGACCCTGAGAAAATGTCGAGGAGTACCGCCAGATATGGGGCAGTGAGGGAGAGGTAGTGAGCTGCTCTGCAACGTTGATGGCAGGACTGGCTGGCATATGCTATCACCTCGTCCATGATTTCCGAACTCGATTCTGCCAGGCAAAGAAGAAATATGGCAAAGAGACACCGGGCACTCCGGATTCTAGGATTCTCATGGAATCTGGTGCTGGAAATCCAATATGTTCGAGCATGCCGGTGTGTAACAGCTTCATGTTCGCCTTCTTTTACGGTCCCGGTCGCAAAAATCTTTCGCCATTAAGAGATGAACTCGTCTCTGTAACGACGGCGTTGTCTTCCTCTTAATCCTAGCCAGACCCAGCTTCGTCCTTTTCTTTCTAATCTTCCGCGGAAGACCGGGACTTGTTCAAGGCGGGGAGGGAACGAATCGTTGTGGTATTGATTTGCGGCTTCGGAATTGTTCGTTAATCGGGCGAGGGCCACTACGTGGACTGCGTGGTTTCGAACGTGGTGGATTGCGGGGCGATATTCATTACATCGCTCTTGTAGCGACCGAGTAGGATGAATCGAGACTTCGGGAGAGCACGCCTATCTCGACCGCGGTGTCAGCTCTGCGTCGAAGTCTCTCATCCCGACAAATAAAGCGATGACCTACTCAAGTTTCCTCTTGACTGAGTCTGGGATCGCTTGCTTCACTCGAGCATGCTGTATGCGAGGAGTCCGGTGAGATACGACTTGGCCGCCTTGCATCTGAGTCAGGGGGTGTCAGCGTTGGCACACCGTCTCTTTGAGCAGGCGATGCGTTCGCCCTTGGCAGATCGAGTCGTATAGCGATCGTGAATTGCGACTGGAGCATTGCTCGTATGAGAAATGCGCTGGCGTGGTTCGCGATGGGTTTCGACCAGCCATGTCGAGATATGCTGTCATGGATGACTACGTCGCACACATCTGCGGCGTATTTTATTGCGAAGATTGGGGTGAGAGGACTCCGATTCACATCCAGAAGATCGATGTGTCGCTTGGGAACACTCATGGCCAGGGAGCAGTGCAACACTTTCTTGCACGGTCCTATCGCATGAGTGCGGCCCAAGTGTATATCCTCTCATTTTCCGATCTTCTTGCCCTCGTCTACTCTACGCCAGTCTTGCGGTTCGTGTATTCGACCGCGGATGCTTAGAATCGAGTGATGGGGTGACCATCATCGTTGTCTGCGTCTGTTTCTAAATCAAATCTTGCATCTCCGCTATCCGGGGCGATCAGAGCGGTCCAGTTCGTCGTCGGACCCGTCCATTTATCTACATCTTTGTGGATGGTTTGGAGGTCTCCCGACGTATGCGACGGCTGCGATTGAGCAGCGATCTGCCACACTTGTTACTGCTCTTTCGATCGACCCTCAATGGCGGCGCATGCGACCCAGTAGCTCGTACGAATAGGGCGATGGCGCAAAGTCGATTGTACGCGTTGTCTTGACGTTGTCTCGAAGGTAGAGAGAGAACCGCTGCGAGAATTTGCGCGGGTGCATGTCGAAGCCGTATACCGTAGCTTCGCGGCATATGTTCAGGTCCCAGGGCGATGAATCAAATTCACTTGTTCCCGCACAGTGCTTGAACATGATGGCAGAGAGGCCATATGGTTTTTTTTTTTTCTCCTCGGAGAATGTAGGTGCTGGAGAAACAGAAACAGAGAAAGTGCTACTGGACGAAGCTCGGGAAGTCCCAGGACCTTGAAGCTGGACTTGCCAACCCTCAATGACAACGAGGTCTTCTTGCCATATTGATCTCCTTCGTAAAATCGATTGGGGTCGAGATGAATATGTGCCTCTAGCTGGAAACAATGTTTGAATCAAGGGGCTATTCTCTTCACATTCAGACGAAGTGATCATCTTCGCTGTTCAGACGTTGAAGATCGGCTCCGCGATATGGTTTCTTACTGCCATGTCCTATATCCGAGCTTGGCGTCACGACAAAGCCTGAGGTCCGCGCCGACGAGCTCAGCTCGTTGGTGATATCTCGAAACACTCTTCGTCAAAACATTTCCGATAAACAGGGGATGTGTTTGAATGATATGGACTATATTCGCATGTCTACATCGAGGCCTCTGACCATCTCTCCGCCGCCTCGTTACAGCATGCATGGTCACAGCTTCTGTCCAAGCATCCTCCCGATCCCGCTCTGGACTTTCCTTAGCGTCTGTCAAGTCGTGTCGCTCCCATATGGTGCCGGGATTCGTTTGCTTGTTACAGCCTGTGATACAATGATCCACACGGCATAGAACGTCAAAGAACATCTCTGCAAACAAATAAAGTATCGCTGCACCCGAACCAAAGTGGCTCGCGACGGAGACAGGGATGTTCAAGCAACGTAGACCGTGACTCACGGCAGAGAGCGGGATGTTCAAGCAACGTAGACGCAAGACAGCCGAGACCACCTAGGCCGCCTCCGCCACGGCGCTGTGGGAACACCACCACCCCCCTCAAATTCCTCGAAACACACACGAGGTTGGAGCGTACGATCAGGGCATCCTCCTCATACCCATTCCGAACATTCCCTCGCACCTTGTCGTCGGTGAGAAGCTGCAATGGCTGTCGTCCTATGGATTAGTCAAAGATTCACTTTGGGCAACGAAACCCATTACCAAGTCCAAAGATAATAGCCTGTTTCCTCCACACCGCCGTCGACGACGACACCGCTCTCCAATACCTTCGATATGTACATGAGGTTGTAGAGCTTGCTCTCCTCTCCAAATGCATACCCATAAGAAGGATATATTCCATGTCGTCGTCGTGTTTCGCCGCCATAGCAGCGGAAAATTCGCGTTGCCATATGGGTTTGACTTCATGACCCACCACCTCCTTCCGCTGGTACTGCTAACCACAGCGGAGAGGCCAGATTACGGACGAGCGACTATATCATCTGGGCTTTTTCGCGCAAATTCCCATTCCCTCCTTCACGTCAACATCTTCTTACACAGAAGCTCTCTTGACTTCAAAAAAAATTCCAAGCCACACCACACCACACCACACCACACAAGACAAGATGGCGCCCGCAGGAGAGAAGAGTAAGTCACATCGCTCTCCAACTCCAAACTATATGACCATGCCACTGACGTCCACTGCAGATGGCGGCAAGCGCAGGATGGAGGAGGGAGCGGAGGAAGAGAATGGAGGTAAGTAACATCGCTCTCCAACTCCAAACTATATGACCATGCCACTGACATCCACTGCAGACGGTGGAAAGCGGAGACGGGTTGAGGGAACGGAGGGAGAGAGCGGGGGGGTGCAGCCGAAGAAGAAGCCGAGTGAGTAAAATCGCTCTCCAACTCTAAACCATATGACCATGCCACTGACATCTACCACAGCCAGCGAGCAGCGCAAGAAGGATCAGAGAGCCTTTGATCTGGGCATGCGGAAGGTCGCGAAGGTGGGGCTGGGGATGACGGAGGCCTGGCCTTCGAAGGGAAGGGCGAACGCGTATGCGGAGGCAAACGGGAAGCAGGTGGATTGGGAGAAGGTGATGAAATTGGCGAAGGAGCCCAGGGGGCCGGGGGTCAAGGTGGAGGATGCGGAGTGGCACAAGTGTGTGACGCGCAAGGGGGAGGGGGGTGCTCTCCGGTCTGTGGAGGGGCACCCTGCTGGTGGGGAGGATGTTGGAGGGATGGGGATGGGGTATGCTCCCCAGCCTGTGGAGGAGCACCCTGCTGGTGGGGAGATTTTTGGAGGGATGGTGGATTGGGCTCAACCCCAGTTTGTGGTGGGGTTCCCTTTTCCCGGGAGGGATTTCGGAGGGATGGAGGATGGAGGTKCTGGTGGGGAGGATCTTGGAGAAGGGTTGGATCTCCGTGCTCTCCAGCCTGCGGGGTAGCGCCCTGCTGGTGTGGAGGGTCTTGGAGAGATGGGGRATGGAGGTGCTGGTGGGGAGGATTTTGGAGGGCCGGGGATTCCGAGTTCTTTCGGGGAGGATTTTGAAGAAGTGTTGGATTTGAGTGCTCCCCAGCTTGAGGTGGAGCACTCCGCTGGTGGGGAGGATCTTGGAGAGATGGGGGATGGAGGTGCTTTCGGGGAGGATGTTGCGGGTTTTGGTGGTTCCCTGCCTGAGGGGACCTACTACATCGAGGATGATGTTTGGCAGTGGATGTTGGAGGTCGACGTGGTGGTTAGTGACAGGAAAGAGCAGTTGTGGGCTGACTTCTTTGCGGGGCGGGCTGTGTGCCCTTTTTGAGGGGGGCGTTGATTGCGTGTTGGCGGATTGGGAAATTGGGAAATTGGGAAATTGGATTGTACAGCGATGATTTCCAGGCAGTGAAGGAGTTGATGGAATTTGGTCATCAACTTGCCTTCTCATTCTTCTCTTCTCATTTATATCATCGTCGACTATGCTAAGCTAGTGAATGTCACGTCGTGAAAAGTGTAATGTGGTATAGAGAGAGCAAAGTCGTACTTGGAAGGCGTTTTACAATTAATCCACGGAATATTTTCCCGCAGTGTACATCGCATAGTTTCCTTTCCATCTCATTCCTCTCCTCTCATTGATATCATCGTCGACTGTGCTAAGCTAGTGAATGTCACGTCTCCAAAAGTGTGATGTGGTATGGAGAGCGGATCATGTTTAGCAGGCGTTTTACAGTAGATTCTATTACGACTCGATCTCTCGCAGGGCTTATATGAGCTCGCAGTCCATCATGTCGCTATTTAATCGCCCTAGTCTCGTAGATATCATCGTTGACCGTGCTGACCTAGTAAGTGTCGTGCCGTTCAATATGCAATGTGGTATGGAGAGTTTCATCATTTTTACCAGGCACTTTCTAGTAGACTTCATTGCGACTCGATCTCTCGCAAGGCTACATGAACTCGTAATCCATCATGTCGCCATTTAATCGTCCTGTCCTTGTGGATATCGTCTTTGACTGTGCTAAGCCRGTGGGTGCTATGTCGTCAAATACGTGATATGGTATGGAGAGTCAAATCTTGTTAACCAGGCATTTACAGTAGGTAGCCTTTATTGCGACTCGACCTCTCGCAGGCCTATACAGGCTCGCAATCCATCATGTCGCCGTTTCATAGTCCTATTCTCATGCATGTCATCGTCGACCGTGCTAAGCTGGTGGGTATCATGCCGTCAAATATTTAATTTGGGATAGAGAGTGAGATCTTGTTTACCAGGCATTTCACAGTAGATTCTTATTGCGCATATAGATAGTACATGATCTCTCGCAGGGCTACATAAGCTCGCGATACATCATGTCGCCTCTCAATGGTTCTAGTCTCGAGGATATCATCGTCGACCGTGCTAAGCTAGTCCAATTCATGCCATCAAACTTGTACATGGATACCTTACGGAGAGCAAGACTTTCAATCTCACCTTTAGTATTGAATCCTCAAGAAGCACACATTTCCACCACAGCAATACACAAAAGTAAATCCCATCTCCCAGCATACAACCAAAAACACTGGAAACGCCCTACCTTACTACCCAACGCCCTCCAAGCCCGTCCCGCCGTGCGCGCCCACAAAGCCCACACACCTCCACACACCCCTCTTCTTGCCCCACCTGCCCTCGCGAAAGGTAAAGACGAGAAAACTCCTGGTGACGATGCCCTCCTGCGGCACGCCCAACGCCTCACAATTGAGGAAGACTTCGCCATCCATGCCACGGAATTGGGTGGAAGAATCCAGAGGCCGGACCTGCCAGTGCGGGTTGTCGAGACTGCGTTGCTGGAGTCCTACGAGGTATTCCCGGGGAGGCGCGTTGAGGGGTGGGAAGGGAGGATCGGGCGTTCCGCGGAAGGAAGGGGMCAGGAAGGGTTCCCACGAGGAGAAGGAGAAGTCGCGGGTGTTGATGAGGTCGGTCATGCCTTGGACTAGAGAGATGAGATGGGATCGCAGATGGGGCCGGTCTTTGGTGGAGAGGGAGGGACTTTCTTGTTGCTGTTGTTGTCGTTGTTGTTGTTTTTCGGCTTGTTTTCTGGCTTGTAGTGGTGCTTCTTGCTCGATCTCAGCAACTTCTTCTAGTGGCTCCGTCTCCCGCACATAGGCACTCATGTTCTTTCTATTTTATTGGGATGTACCTTGAGGTAATGATGTGAGACGATTGGGAAGGAGGATCAATGGGAAGGTGCTCTCAGTGGTGATGGAGACGGTCCAATGCAATGCAATGCAATGCAATGCAACGAGGATTCGGGAAACAAACGACTACATTTCCGACCAGCGTGGCGATTCGTAGAGTATGAGGTGTATGAGTAGGCAGTAAGAGGATGCATCTACCTATGCATGGATTGCACCTCATCGTACGTTCCATCTAAGGTAGGTTTCTTCACTTTGCCATCGTTAGACCCTGCTCCCTGTTCGCCGCCTCCTCCTCCAAACTCACCTAGTCATGGGGTAATCATCCGAACGACCGGCCAAGAGCACCGCCGCAATCTAGGTACTTTTCCCATTCCATCCCACCACTGCCATTTAATAAATGCATGTATGGCGGGATGCAGTAAGAAGAAAGTGCCATTGTCACCCATCTGCTCCCCTTCGCTTGCAATATCCAATGCACATGCCATTCGCTCGCTCAGGTGTGAATGCCGACAGAAAAGTGGGTCCTCCGCTCGGCTACTCCCGCCTCATCGCATTGAAGGTGCCATGACCACCTAGGTACACTCTCCACACCCGCATCACAACCCTCGCAAGCAACACCAAAGGCACGAACATCCGAAAGGAACTTCACCATCCGCCACTCCATCTGACATCACCACCACAGCCAACATGCTCGCCGCCCGCACCGCCACGACCATCGGCCGCCGCGCCTTCTCCACCACGCGCCCCCAGCTCGGCTCGCCATACCACTACCCCGAGGGCCCGCGCAGCAACATTCCCTTCAACCCTCTGACGCGCTTCTTCGCTTTCCGCTTCTGGGGATTCATGGGTCGGTAGACGTCCGGGGTGGAATGCCAGGCGAGGGAGTGGACATGTGCTAATTTGTGAATGTGCAKCGACGGGATTCGGCCTTCCGTTCGGCATTGCTGGTAAGTGGATGAGGACATTGGGAATGGGGAGTTGGGAAGCTGACAAGTCGCACAGTCTGGCAGACGAAGAAGAACCAGTAGAGGGAGAGTGGAGAATGGATGAGAGTTGGGGAAAGGATGGGTCACTGAGGGAAAGGGATGAAGGGAGTTGTACATTGAGGATAGATGAGGAATGTCATGGAATCGAATTTCATATGTTGCATGCTGTATCTGGTCGTGGTGAAGAGACAGTGCTGTGCTATGGAATACTGCCCTTCCGAGAAGCGAGGGCCAGGGAAGATGTCTAGAGAGCGTCAGGCTTCATCTGCCATGCATCGAGTCCCCAGTATATATCTATGGCCCTGCAAGTCTCATATACATCGTTTTCACGCTCATACCCTTACATGCATATTGACACCAACGATGAAGTTGTGCTGGGGCACTTCACGGCTCGTCCCGCTCACAATTCACTAGCGCCTGTATAAATTTCGTGTTACAACATCGGAAGGAATCATTGAATTAAATAAATGACGGGAATCAAACAAACCTCCAATTCCACGTTCACGTTCTTCCTTTCCATCTGACCTCACCTCCACCACCTTCATCAACATGAGAAACCTCCGCAACCTCAAAAACACATGCCTCTCCTTCCCCACAGAATCATCATCATCATCATTACAGTCCTCCGCACCTCTCACAGCAACCACATGGGACGGTCAATCCCTCCTCCTGGCCTTTGGTCCAACTTCTTCAAGTCCCCAAATAACACTCAAACGTCTTCCACCACACTCCTGGAATCCCGCCCAAGCTCTGACAATAGCATCCTGGGATGCTCCTTCTCCAACACCGGACATTGAATATGATGCCATCCTCTCCCTGCACACCCTCCCAGACACCGGATCCATCTGCCTGGTATTAGCGGGAGGCGACATCATCCTAGTCCGTGAAGATCCTCAAAATGGGGAAGATCTGATCGAAATCGTCGGATCCGTGGATGCTGGCATTTCTGCCGTGGCTTGGTCCCCGGATGAGGAGTTGTTGGTGATTGCGACCAAGGCGGAAACTCTACTGTTCATGACGAGAGAGTTTGAGGGTACCGCGACGATAACTTTGACGGAAGAGGATCTCAAGGTCAGTAATCATGTGGATGTCGGGTGGGGAAAGAGGGAGACGCAGTTCAAAGGTAGAGGTGCAAAGGCCATGCGAGATCCTACCGTCCCAGAACATGTAGATGAGGGGAGGCTGAGTGAGTTGGAGGATGAGCAGAGGACGACGATCAGTTGGAGAGGCGATGGGCAGTTTGTGGCGGTCAACAGTGTGATCGAGGGTGAAGTGCGGAGGCGAATCATCCGAGTCTACTCGAGAGAGGGCATTTTGGAGAGCGTCAGTGAGCCCGTGGATGGGCTTGAAGCGGCCTTGAGTTGGAAACCTAGCGGGCAGATCATTGCCGGGGTCCAAAGACGAGACGAGGGTGTGGACGTTGTGTTTTTCGAGAAGAATGGACTCCGGCATGGAGAATTCAATCTACGACTGGAAAAGGAGATGCCGCAAAGCCGCATTGATCTCGCTTGGAATAATGACTCTTCCGTTCTCGCCATCTCAATGAAGGACAGGGTGCAGCTGTGGACCATGGGCAACTACCACTATTACCTCAAGCAGGAGATCTTCGTCGCGGGTGCAGAATCAGATTTGATCAGCAGTCAGTGGCATCCGGAAAAGGCTCTTCAACTATCGTGCCATTCGGGATCCAACCTCCAAATGCTGGACTACACTTTCGACGTCGCTCGAGGATCGGTCGCTCCACCTCACGATCACGGCGTTGTAGCTGTCATCGACGGCAAGAAACTCAAGATTACACCTCTCAGGACTGCAAATGTGCCTCCTCCAATRGCTTTTGACGAGTTTGAGCTACCCGCCAACGCTTTGGATGTTGCCATCAGCCAGCAGGGAACAAAGATTGCTGTCCTGCATAGAAATCGTGTCTCTGTCTGGACCTGCGATTATGGCTCCAAACCAGCAAAGCGAGCATCGTTTGATTCTGATATCCCGCTTGCATTGGAAGACAGCTCAGCTGCTCGGCATATCATCTTCGAGGGGGATAACATCGTCATGAGCACCTCACATACTGATGAACAAGACTCTCATCTTGCGAGACTCTACGGCCATGAGTCAAAACTTCAAGCACAAATATCCCACCCCTTCCCCTGCACAAATCACGACAGAATACTCTACCAAACGACCAAGGGCGCCATCCACGACCTCACCCCCACACCTTCGAATCTTCCAATCGGCAAGCTTCCCACACAATGTGTGGCCGTCGAACTCTGGCAGAGCGAAGACTACAACATCTTCGTCGGCCTCACGGCCAGCGGGACACTGCACATCCAAAGTCCTACCCAAAATCTCAAGATTCCTTCATGCACGTCCTTCCTCGTCACCTCAACCCACCTCATCTATACCACTTCCTCCCACCTCCTCAAATTCATCCATCTCCACGCTGGAGGAGAGGATCTCTCTATCCCTCCTGACGAGCCCGAAACAGATGAGCGCTGTCGAACRGTCGAACGGGGTGCGAAACTAGTCACTGTCATGCCTTCCGCTTATTCTCTTGTTCTGCAAATGCCTCGTGGGAATCTGGAGACGATTTACCCTCGAGCACTGGTCTTGGCGGGAATCCGAAAGGCTCTCGATCAGAGAGAATACAAAAAGGCTTTCTTGATCTGCAGGACTCAGAGAGTGGRTATGAATATCCTGCATGATTATGCTCCGGAGCAGTTCATGCGCGATGTTGATGTTTTCGTAAGGCAGTTGAAGAAGACGGAATATGTGGATCTGGCATTGAGTTCGCTTTCAGAGGAGGACGTGAGTAAGACCATCTACAAGGATACGATCAAGTTGWCTGAAGACTTGGGGCTACCAAATGGTGCGGACGTGGTAGTGCAGCCCGCCACGACAACATCCAAAGTCAACCGGATTTGCGACGCCTTCCTCAAAGTCCTCATGCCACAACAAGCTACGCACCTCCAGAATATCGTCACCGCACACGTCAGCAAGAATCCTCCGGACCTCTCCGCTGGCTTGACGCTCATATCCTCACTCAGGAAAGCTTCGGATGAAGATGCGCTAGACCACGCAGTCTCCCACATTTGCTTCCTCGCGGATGTCAACGCTCTCTACGATACCTCTCTATCCCTCTACGATCTTGACGTTGCATTGCTAGTGGCGCAACAGTCGCAGAAAGATCCGAGAGAATACCTGCCATATCTGCAGAAGCTAAGAGACATGGAGCCTCTGAGAAGGAAGTTTTCCATCGATGATGATCTCAAACGCTACCAAAAGGCTTTGGGACACCTCCATTCCCTGGGCGACTTTGAAGAAGTCAAGGCATACACCGTGAAACATGACCTATACACCACTGCTATTGACACTTACCGCTACGACACACCTCGACTGACAGAACTCATGCGGCTATACGCAGACTTCAACTCCAGCCGAAATCGCTACAAGGAAGCCGGCGTCGCATATGRGTATATCGGAGATTTCGAGTCTGCATGCGAAGCCTACCGCACAGCTGGAGAATGGAGGGAATGTCTTTCCTCCGCTCTCCTCATCGACCCACCCCTCCCCGCCGAGAAAGTCGCGGAGATGGCGCAAGAAATGGCGGATTCCTTGGAAGAAGCCAAAGACTTCCAAAACGCCGCCACCATCTATCTTGAGCATCTCTCCGATCTCGAAGGCGCCATTCGTCTTCTCTGCCGCGCATACCGTTTCGCCGACGCTATGCGTCTCATCGCATTACATCGCCGACCCGAACTGCTCACAAGCGCAGTGGACTCCGGACTCGTGGAAGCGTCAGCATCCATGACGGAAATGCTCGCGGAAATGAAATCCCAACTCCTCGCACAAATCCCTCGACTCCGCGAACTGCGCATCAAGAAATTACAAGACCCCATGGCATTTCTCGACCAAGGCGTTGATGGAGGAGCGGACAATATCCCGGATAACATCTCTCTCGCCCCCTCGGCCATGTCGACGAGCGCGGGGACTTTTATGACGCGCTATACGAATCACAGTTTGGGAACTCTGGCGACGAATGCCACGAGGAAGACGAGTAAGAATCGACGGCGCGAGGAGCGGAAGCGGGCGAGGGGCAAGAAGGGGACTGTGTATGAAGAGGAGTATCTGGTGAATTCCGTCGAGAGGTTGGTGGAGAGGTGGAATTCTGTGGTGGGGGATTGCGAGGCTTTGGTTGGTGGGTTGATGAGGAGGGCTATGAGGGAGCGGGCGCGGGCTGTCGAGAGCGCTATGGGGGAAGTGCGGGAGGCTTGTGAGGGGTGTCTTGAGGAGGTCTTTGCTGGTGGGGAGGCCGGTGAGGGGAAGGAGGAGGAGGGGGATGAGAGGAGGATTGTGGGTGGACAGGGAGTTATGATTGAGGCGGAAATTGAGAGCAGGAAGAGGAAGGTTAGGCCGGTTGTCAAGGGGTTTGAGAAGTGTGGGCTGCTGGGGTAGTAAGTAGCAATACTCATCATGCATTACAATGGGAAATAGAAGACGCTTTGTCTTTCCTCTAGACGTCGTTTTCGTCGCTTGATCCATCTTCTGGCATTACATCAATTCACCACTGCGAAGTCTTCAAATTCAGTCACCACCTTCAGCGTGAGAGAACTCTTTCTTGTCGCATTCACATCCACAAGCCGACCTCTTTTAAATTCTCCGAAGAAATTTCATCCCCTTCCATCATTCCTCCGCCGCAAACAAGCAATTTTCCAGCAAGCTTCCTCGCCTTACATACTCAAAGTCTTCATTTTCATCAATTCATATTCACCTAGATTTGCAAACGTACTCTACCAATTCCCAAGACATTACAATCAGGTGTGACTTCCGTAGCTGCGGTGTTCCTACCTTGTCTATACGAAAGGTAAGGTAGGTAGGTACGTACGGTTCAGGGTCTTGTGTTGGATTGTCAAGGGATTTTGAATTTGGACAAGTTAGTAGACCAACGACTGATGAAACACTCAAGGCTCTGGTGGATGAGACGAACGCGTTGACGATGAAGTCAGGGCTGCTGCTGCTGCCAAGAAATATCATGTCAAGTGAATACGGACTAGCGCGATAGCATGTGATAAGTTTGACATGCCAATTCGGAAACAGGATGGCAGAGCCTTCCAAAGCTGTCTGCTATAGTAGTTCAATCACGGGTCTTATTTCAACCAATCTTTCACCTTCTCTCTCTCTCTCTCTCTCTTTTCTCGGAAGATCTCTTATTCAAGACCAGCGTATCAGCGAATAAAAACATCATGCATCTCCACAAAAGCTGGAGTGTCCCCTCCCTCATCACCAATAAACAGCCCCACAATACAAAACAACATCGCCTCCTCACCATACGCACGAAGCACCAAATGCGCCATATTCAACTCCAACATATACCCCACATGACCAACCATTTGCTCGGGATGAGGACGATAGAGTCGATCATCAGAACGATACTTTTCCTTCACGTCATCCTGAACAACTACATCACTCAATTTCCCAAAATACGCCAGACGCAGAGTCACCGTTGTACCATCACCACACATCGTCGCATAGCTGAGTGTAGCCGGAGGATTAGTTTTGGAAAACGACTTGTACCCGATAGAATCAAGTAGTGGATATCTCCAATCGGGAACCCAAGAAGGTAATTCGTTGGAGCGCTCCCAGGGTGCATGGTATTGACCAGCTGCCATGTGTAGCACTCGCCAGACTTGGCATAGGCTATCAGCCATGATCAAGTCGCTGGTAAAGTTAATGTACACTTGAGTCCACGACAGTGTGTAGTCGATGGTGATTGGAGGACATCCGGGCTGGGATCTCAGCAAACTAGCCAGGGCGAAGATGTAATCCCGCTCGTCGAAGCATTGGAGGGTATTACACTGTGCCATGAGTTCCAATACGTCGGAGCAAGTCTCCTGAAGAGTATCCCATCGCAAGGCCGAATGGAAATAATGATTGGCAGACCTCAAGCCACTTAGTGATATCTCATGGGAACCACACTTCAACAAGACTTGTTTCGCAAAAGCAGTCTCCTGAACGCACCATCTTCGGCGAAAGTATCGTCTCCAGTGGAATTCAAATACGAGATCTCTCTTCTTGCAAGGTCTCCAGGAGAGGACCGGTTCGTTGTAATACTGAGACCGCACCCAGTCGCTCTTGTCGTAGAAGAATGACTGATTGGCGATCAAATATACTGTCTTCCTCCATGATTTGCTCCAGGAAGATTTCTGTATGCTTGTCGCTCTTAGACACCAGTCGATAAAGGCCTTGCCATCGCCTTCGGCGGAATCCTCACCGACCCACATGATGACTCGGAGTGCAGTCGAGAAGATCCGTGCCATGATAGCCACCTGAGCAGATCGTTCGGCGAGATTCTCTTGATTGATACAGATGGCATCTATCCAAAAGATCCGTGGCCGATCTTCGTGACGAAGCCGGCGCAATGCATTGCTGAGATTGCCTTTAATACTATGCGTGACATTTTCGAGAATAATGCTTCCATCTTGGAGTGGTATGCCGTTGGATTCCCCATCCCAGGAGTATGACAATGCCTCATATCTTGCTTCCTGGTCGAGATGAACTGACTTGAGTGTGGCAACGAGAGGCGCTTCCAAAGACTTTGCTGGCTGTAAATGGAGCACGCGGATGAAGCCTGTAGTCAAAGTTTTGTATGTACTACCTGATGCCAGGCTTAGGTCAGACATCTTCTTGAACCTGTGAAAAGATCCAGCTGGGCACGATACTACGAGTCTTCATTTCTGTATATCCTTTCGGGTAAGGGGAACTTGGGGAAGTAGAGGAGTCAGAGCGAGATCGTGGCTGGGCAACGGTTAGGCGCCCAATCCAAAGATGCCGGCCGCCGCATAGCTGGAGGCCCGAAACTATCGAAGAGAGCGTCCAATTTAGGGCTGTCAAAGATAATGTCTCGTGTGAATGCGAAGTGTAAATCATTGTGACAGAGACGTTGCTGTCGCTGTCAGGAAGATCAAGCAATGGCCGCGGCTCTTCCCAAGACAGGCCGAACGCCACACAGTATACAAATTACGCCAAAACACATGGCAGCCATGAACGATAGTTGATTGAATCATCCAAACGAACAAGATCAGGCTATGCAGAGACCATGCATCCCAACCACATCCTACCCGCACTTCTCCTAATGCTAGGGACGCTTTTTCTTCACTGACACAAGCCCACCAATTTCCCCACCTCCCCAACCCAACTCTCCTCAAAGACCTCCTCTGAAAATCTCCACGCGCTCTTCCTAGCCCTCTCCCTCATCCCAAATGTTTCCTGCTCTCCCATGCCCAACGCTTGTGCGAACCCCTTCACAAACCCTTCCTTATCACTAGCGTGATATCCCGTCTTCCCGCCATCAATCTCCACCACGATATCTTCCTTCGGACCTCCACTATCATTCACCACGGAAACAAGTCCCGCAGCTTGGTACTCGACAACTCCGATTCCGAAATGCTCGTTCCACATGCCGTTGACTCCGACGCTCGATTCTCGGAGGAAGTCGAGGATCTGTGGCCATTTGGCGTTGACGACGAATTCGACACTTTCTTTGACTTCTTGAGCTTGGAGACGTAGAGCATAGACGCGCTTTTCATCGTGGTCGTCTCGGACACTCCCCACGAGTATCAACTTAGGTCGGTCTTCTATCTTGGTCTCAGAGTGGTGTTCTTTCAGGAATGCATGGAAGGAATCGATGATGAGGCCATGCATCTTCTCGGGACGGAATTGGGCGATGTATAGCACATTCTTTCTCTGCTTGGAGTTTTCTCGATCGAGGGGAATCTTCATCTGCAGTTCCTTGACGGCACATGGAGGGTAGACGACAGTAATTGGGAACTTCTTTCCTTTCGCGACTCGCAGCGCGCTCCACAGTGAGGAGATATGACGCTGAGTCCAGGTGCTATTTGTCATGACCACATCCACACTTCCTCCGATTTGCGAGTACAACTTTGCAAACAGAGTCCAGTATGTTTGCTTGAGCTTCCCTCGAACACCAGCGCCTCCACCAGCATTCAATCCGTGAGTGGTCGTTTGATCTTGCAGAGAAGACAGCATGTCCGTGGAGATGGTCGGGTAGTGCACGTATGCTCCTGTGGGTGTCTTGGGAAACAACCATCGACTCAGTCCCAACACAAACGCATAGCCCATAGTATCCACAAAGATGTCTGGAGGCAGCATGGTAAACGCATCCCATCCCAACATCAAACTCCCCAGTGACTGTCCCAGAAGGGTGAATCTCGGCCATCGAGACGCAAGAACCCAATCTCGTGTTGTGAGGTATAGAAAGACGACTCTTGCGGGTTTGATGTGGATGTTGAATCGATTTCTGGCATTCTCCAAAATCTGCTCTTTACTTGCATCGTGGTCACCCGTGTAGATTACGCAAAGTGCTCGAGGGTATTTCTGTTGGGTCGCGAGGATGGCTTGGAAGAGGACGCGTTCGCCGCCGCCTCCTGCATTGCAGAAAGGGTGGAAGAAGCCGATGATTCCATCATATGTTTCTGTAGATGCAGGAGTCTTCGAGGAAGACTCGATCCGCTCCCAGTCCTCGGAGGAGGTGGAAGATGCTGKGGATGCAAGCCCGCCCTTTTCCTCCGTCAGAGCACGGTCGAGGAGGATTTCGCGGCGGTGGGCGGTTTTGCTGCGGATTGAAGAGCCAATCGTTCGACCTATGAGGCGGAAGATGAATGAAGCGAAAAGGGTGGCGGAGACGATGGAGCCCAAGAGGATGGCCAGGATGGTGTAGAGCATGTTGGAGGAGTCGTTTGGTGGTTGGAGATCGAGAAGGCAGAGCAGGGTAGGAATGTAGGCGACGAGGAAGAAGATCAGGCGCTAAATATCATCCATGTCGAGGGTTGATGGGGGTAGAGTGCTGGCTAGATCATGTTCGTCTGGTGATGGGCATTGTTTATCCATCACATGTAACGACTTTCTTCCACATGACGTGGTCTCATGTGAAAGATACCCGTCTGAGGTACCAGGAATGATCGACGCCAGGGTCCAGCCAAGCGAGAGTTTGTGCGGGCTTAAAATAGATGGACGGCAGGAAGATATCAAATAGCTACGTAGCTATCACCTCGTCGAGAAGACTATGAGTACCTAGGTATGTAGATGAGAATGGCAAGAGTGCTTCTCGACTGTTTGGTACGATTATCAGATCGACGAGATGAACAGCTTCTCTTTCGTCGTTCAATCGCCCTGCTTTTCTGTACAGCTATTTAATGTCTAGCCCAATTATATGGACCACCGTATCGAAAGTCAATGGAAGCTTGACATTCTTGACACATGAATGTTTCCATCGCGTCTGTCCACGCCGACCACGACAATGCCTCCTCTCCTCCGCCCCTCCCTCTACGCTCTCCCGCCGTCTCTCAGAGCTTCTCTCTATCAACAACACCAACAACAACAACGATCCTTCTCCGCCTCCGCGGCYCGAAAATCGCCTCTCTCAGATGCTTTGCTCTATTGTCCTACTCTCCTCCTCGATGTCCTCCATACCGGTAAGTCTTTCGACCAATCGACCATTTCCATCTCGATCCTGACCATCCATTCCAGGCCTCCCCTGGCACACTGCAATTCCCCTCTCCGCAATCCTCGTCCGCACCCTCCTAGTCTACCACATCTCCGCCCTCCCCGCCCGCAAAGCTGCCATAACCCGCGTGAACCTGCATCCCCTCTCCGCCGCCCGCTTCCGCTCAGAATACATATCCTACCGCGAAAGGGCCGCGGATGAAAAAATACAGGATGCAGCCAATGGCCGCACCATCTCAGAACCGGAAATGGCTATCATGGCTATCCGCATGAAAATCATGAGAGGCTTCATGGCCGTGCGGAGTTCCCATCGGACAGGCAAGGAGTATGGCGCGCCGGCCTTCACTTGGTGGAGAAGTCCGGTTAACTTCGGGGTGTTGATTGCGATGACGGAGGCTGTGAGGGTGAAGTGTGGTGCGAGGGAAGGCTTGTTGAGTTTCTTGGCCAAGTCGATCGATCAACACGTAGATCCCGAGACGGCGAGACGAGCAGCCATGACTCCGGATGAAATTCTGGTGGAAAGGTTAGAAGCTGCTTATGCTGCGAAACAGCAATCCGCCGGGACTCCTGCACAACCTGTCATGGAAGGGGAAGAAGGCATGAGTTTCATGGACGAGGAATCAACAAGTCCTGCATTGCAGGATATGGCTTCCGATCAACTTCCCGCTCTCAACACGAACATCTACGCCGGTGTCCAGGACCCGTCTCTCAAGACAGAAGGACTAGCATGGTTCCCAGACCTCACCCTCGCAGACTCCACTCTCCTTCTCCCCTTTGGCCTTTCCACAGCAATCGCCCTTACAGTTCTCACCCGTCCAAACCCCAACCCGGCGCCCGTCATTCAAACGAAGAAGAACGAGAATCAGACACCCAAAGACGACGACCCACTAGCAGCTCTCGCGGCCCTCCCACCCCAAAAGTCTCCTCTGGACAAGCTCTCCACGGGTCAGAAACTGGGATTGAGTGTGAGTCTAGTCTTCTTCTTCGTGGCTGCGAAATTACCAGCGGCGGTATTATTGTATTTGATCCCGAGTACGGTTTGTGGGTGGTTGCAGACTCGATGGTTGGATATGAAATATCCGTTGCCGCAAATGGTGACTCCTTGTGTGAGGCCTGTGAGGGTCAAAGTTCGGAAGGAATTTCGGGATGCTTGATGAGGAGGGAGCGTGAGATGAGAGGGAGAATGTGTGGGTAATGTATGGATATGTATACGAGAATGCACATTGAACCAAAGAAGTGGATGTGAGCTGTGATATTCTTTGGTCTCTAACGTGCCGCCGACGACGGTATCCGACACGGGCGGTCGGGGGACAAGACCGGTGAACTTGGAGATTGCCGCCTTATCTGGAGCGATTAACATCTCCGTTGGACCAGGGTGACACAAGTACGGTTACATCGACGTCATCCATAGAGGAGGTAAAGTAATTTATCATTGCAAGTGGAAGCTCCTTCCCAGCCAGCCCATCAAAAAGCATCTTCTCCTTCCACCGTCAAGACATCCGCCTTCCGTGTCGCTCCTTTGCAAAAAACCTCCTCTCAACCGTCTTCGTCATCTCCAATCTCCTTCATCTCCCATGTTCATCTCTCAATCGTGCAATCGTCAACCTCCCAGCCTCCCCAGCACTCCTCATGCCATCAAGTACTGCTCACTTCCCCTCAGATCTCGGTCGAAACATCCCCTTGAGTACCGCCAAGTCAGAGCTCTGCAAATCCAGTCCAGCAACTGGTCCCTCAACAAACTCAACGACCCGTGAATCAGAGTCTCGATCACCACCACTCGTATCTTCCATCACCTTGTTCTCCCGGCGGTTAATCAATCTCTGTCGGAAACCCTTCAGGCCTTCCTCCGCACGATCGAGCCAACTCTGTGCCGCTGCACCGACCTGTAATGTATCCATCTTCACATGGCGCACCTCAGCAACCTTACCGTCCCCGCCCATCTCGATCACGAATGTCCCGCTTTGATACGGCCCAACAGATCCTTCCACCTGCAATTTCCGAATTCCGCGCAGTCTCGTAGCATTCGCCGGCGCGAAGTAACGATCATTTTCTGCCTGATTGATTGCACGTAGCCATTCATCCGGAGCGATGATGTCGAGATGGAAAGTGCAGGTCTCATAGAAGAGAGGCATACTCTCCTTCCGGACAAGTTTGGAAACTGCAGTCAGCGGAGGCAGAGTCACTAGGTGTCCATTCCTAGTCTGCAAAGTGCGGAAATGGTATTGGAAGACTTGTACGCGAAGCTCCGGCGGGAGTTTCAGGAACGGGAATGTGCGTTCCTCATCTGCGCGCTCCAGGATGGCAACAAGGTCGGCTCTCTTCGTTTTGAGCGGCACCTTGCATGATAGTTGCCGCGCAGAAATGAAAGTCCGGAGTTCGAGGACGGGGACTTTGTCGTAGATGTAGAGACCTTGTTCTGCGCGTAGGCAAAGTTTCTCTAGCTGAGAGCGGGATGCGGATACGTTGTATTTGGCATTGCGTTCGTCGAGGCGACGTCTCTTTGGACCGAGTAAGCCGTTAGACTCATTTTGGAGCATCCAGTATTCGCGCGCGTCGTTGGAGCGGGATTTAAATTCGGCTCTACGTGCAGCGTCGTAGAAGCCTTCGCTCTGGATGTGCACCATGTTGGCGGACGTTTGAAGGGCTGCGTTGAGAATGTGGTGTAGGCGCTGATGATAAGAGCGATAAGGTCGAGTTGTCGAGTGTGTCGCTAAAGTGGTGTAGGTGATGATGGAAAGAGCGATGAGGTCGAGGTGTCGGGCGCGTCGCTAAATTGGGTTGTTGATTCTGACATGGCAATGACGTGTCCGCGTGCTCGCGGGCCGCTACACATTCACTCACCCAATTTGACGCTAGCGTCAGGCTTCCGTACGCAAATCGCAACAATGTCGCGCGCGGATCGAGGAACTCCAATATCGGTCTCACCACTCGACGGGATGCGAGTACGGGATTCAAAAGATGTCAAGGTCACATACTTTATTGTTAAAAGTAATTGAACGGCTAAAAATGCGTAAACCTCGAACGGATGTTTTGTCGTAGCTAAGGAGGTCTCGCTAAGCACGCCGGTAACGAGCTTATGGTAGCTTACTCATATCCTCACTGAATCGCGATTCAATTCCGATGTAGGCATATCTGGAACATCATGTTGGGAAYAAGCGATTAGAGTCGAACAATTTAGATGTCGAATTCGATGTGGCAGGCTAATAAACAATCTGCTATAGTGGGTTTGCCTTCATGTTTGCCTTTATGTAAGCTGCCTCCCTTGAAACAAACTCCAGCATGAATTCCAGTGCAATCCGAAACCAGCTCCGCAACAATCGTCGCTCGACTTAGTGCTGCTACGTTGTATCCTGGATAATTCCTCCTCCGCAGAAAACCCCCATGAACTCCCCCAGAGTTGAGTCTTACACTCAGAGTAAAGCCCACACCACTCGATCTGATTCGGTCCAAGCACTAGTAGATTGACTTCAGTTTCTCCAAATCGTCCCCATTGATCATCAATCCCATTGAAGGCCCATCCAAAGACGACTCCTCGCCGGCGGCCACCAACTTCTCGGCATAAGAAAGGCGTCGCAGAACCAAGTCGCGATGCCACATTCGCAAAGCCTCATCGACCTTGCTCGGAGCGTTCTGTCGGAGCTTCTCAGCTGGTGTCAAGGCCGACCACGCACGGCTGTGCCTGGAGCGCTTACGATCCAGCGAAGGCATAGCACACAGAACTCCCCCGTTGGAGACTGAAAATTCCACGTCGATGATATATGGCAAATCATCCAAAGGCGGGGCCCAGTGAGGATAGTTCACATACACATGAATTTGGAGCCTCTTGGTTGAGAAGAGTGCCGCTGCTGCAATGTTGGCTGAGAGGTCGGTGGGATCGTTAATCGAGCCAGGCCATCCAATAGTTCGCATCGCGTTTGGATTACAGAAAAAACTGATGTAGAGGTGGCGCGGGAAGGTGTTGTAGAAGATTGGCAAGGTCTCTTGGCGGACAAGTCTCGAGACTTTTGTAATGGGTGGTTGGGTCTGGGCAACCTCTTCGCGGTCAAGGCTCTGTATGTGAAACTCGTACACAGCCGCGCGCAACTCCGCTGGGAGATCCCCAAGTCGAAATGTCACATCCTCATCAGCCTTCTCAAGCCGCGCGATGAGCTCTGTCTTTTCCGAGCATCCCTTGGTGCGTTTCGTAACTGGATCGAGATGTCRGGACGCCACGAAGGCGCGCAGCTCATCCTCCGAAAACGGGTCGTAGATTAGGAGACCGCGCTCCGAGCGCACAGCTAGTTGCCTTAGGCGAAGAGGCGCACGCTTGCTGTAGAGCTTGGTAGGGTTCCTGAGACGCTTTCTGAGGAACTTCGTATACAGATCGTGGGTGCTTTCCGTGACTTTGTCTAGGTCGGCGTAGTTTTTGAGCTTCCAGTAGTCGACCGAGGGGTCGAGGAATTTAGCGCGACCTTTGAAGTCGTAGGTGTAAGCGCCGTGTTGTACCATCTTTGCGGTGCCGATGGCAAGATCAGATTGAAATGAAGCGTTTGTGTCTGGGGCTTTCAGGGCTTGGGGTTTCAAGGTGGAAAAGTTGTCGGCGAAAGTCGAGGTCATGCTGGACCCTTGAGCTTATTTTGACGCTAGCCGAAATAGATCCACAAGTGAATAATTAAGATGCTTTGTGACGTCGGGCATCTACTACAGCATCTTGTATCTGGCGACCGGTTGTCTTGAATATCTTTGAGCAAACTGCTATGAGTCACCTAATCTAACGTAAGTAATTAGTTGATTCAACTCTCGCTGCGACTACTGGGACGACTCGTGAGTCACGAGCCAGTGCGACACGGTTTGACACGACTGCAAGAGAGGAATAATTTCGTGAACACTCTACATCAATACCAAGACCTGAGCTGTCTAATACCGTTGCTTGCCATGCAGTTGCGGTAAATGAAGAGATTCAATCGCCAGTAGTCGATACATTTGACGCAGCCCGCAAATCGCGTACGGCCCAGCAGACATGAAGATGCCAAAACGGCAATAAACTAATAAGCTCATCCAGGTGGTAACAAAATTCAAAGAATCGCCCATCTTCCAAGGAGCAGCACATGACCTCACGTGTTGATGATAACTTCGAAGGAATGATGTTGCGGACACTTCTGGTGCTCACTTTCTGCGAGTGCAGCGAAGAGTATGTTCTTTGCGCTTTGAAATGGTTTTATATGATCATAATATCGATTGAGACCGCTATCTACGAGACTGTGTCGTTCTGACTGCGATTGCCTGCGAATCTACAGCCCAGAATAAAAAATGCGATGAGCCTCAAAGCGCTGATAGACATTAAATCCGGTGTTATTGCTATAATTCCGGTTCCTCGTCACCCTGCAGAAGAGCTCGGCACAGCTCTACCGGGGCACGACTCACCCAGATCGATGGAGGAGGCCTCGGTTCTGGTCAGGTACTGTATAGAAGGACTTCAAGGCTTTAGTCTGTGCATCGTTTGTCATCCTTCAAAGCATGCCGAAGTTCAGCTCCTGGTTTGGCTCATGGAGCAACGATCCAGCGGTCCAATGAAGAAGTTCTACTGATTGATCTACTATTGGCTTGGTCTGGGATGAGCTCGTGTTATTTATTTCAAACGAGCTCGGATGGAGTGATATACAACTCGATACGAGGACGCCCGTTCTAACATATCAGACCATCCACCATGGGCCATAGTCTGTCTATACAGTTCAACACACCTTGTAGCGTTCGCCTAGGACTCAATGGACAATGGTGATTAACGCTTGCAGAGATCAAATTCGCACCCATCCCCTTCGTACTCTATTTCAAAAGCCGTAAAAACACATGTCCCACGGAATAGGCTTCGGTCCATCCAAGCTTCATGATGAATGCTCTTCTCGCATCACACATCACGAAACAGGAGTCGCAGAGTCTGAAAGTCCTTTTCCTGCAAGTTCAATCCGTAATCCTGTGACTCTGCACTTTCAATAGAGTGCATCCTTGCTGCATGGCGAGCGACGAGCTCCACGCCAAAGTTTTCCACGGGGACATAGGTGGAGACTTGGATCTGGTTCCATGTTCGGTAAAAGATATCAAAAAGGAGAGGATCGTAGCAAGCTATCCTGCACTTGATGATGCCGCGTGATATACTGAGCTCTAGGAATGTGGTGAAAGATGTCTCAGGATCGTTGTCTCCGTTGTTACAGGCGGTGTAGAAACAGGCCTTAAAGTTCCTGAACCGTGCCAGGTGTCGCTGGGCGGAAGGAGTAAAGGGTTTGATTGATCCGAAAAACATGCTCTTCTGAAGCGAAATGTTGCAGATGTTGTAGAACAGGGGTAGGCTTTCCTTGCGGAGCAATCGAGACACTCGGGTCACGGGAGGAGTGACTGGAAGTTCTGCGCTGTGAGTTTCGAGCTCCTGTAGGTGGAATGAGTAGATCATCGACCGAAGCTCTGGAGGCAGTTCCTAAGCAAGAATCAAGATTAGCACAGACATAGCGACCTGCACGTACGAGGCGACTTACCTCGAATCGTGGGAAAGAAGGATCTTCATCGGCTTTCTCAAGAAGCGCAATCATCTTCAACCTGCCCCAGCGACTGACATCACGACCTAAGGCGATCTTGCGATCGACGATATAGCGGCGTAGCTCCACCGGCGGGGTCCCAGTATACGTCAGTAGGCCACGCTCAGCACGAGAAACCAGCTGCACAAGCCGATCATTGCTTCGGGAGGCGGCCCGCAGGTTGTCTGTAGAAATACCTCGATTGAGCAGCTCTGCTTGGAGATCTTGCTTGGAGGAGGAGCTCCTATCCACCAATTGCCAGTACYTCGTCGAGTTGAAGACTCGTCCCTCGTGACTGCTTTCGAATGGAGTCAACTTATGCGTATTGTATCTGTTGTACCAGACGGTGTGTGGGGGTGGATAGGTCTTGTATTGAACCATATCTGCGAAGACGGGTGTAGATGCGGTACAACAGGCGCTTGAGATGGATCAACTAGGGCGAGAAACGCTGCTGTGATATGGTTGACTTTCCGAGGAGCGGCTCGGAGAAGACTTCAGATATGCGCGGTGATCAGAGCTAGTGCGCAATGAATGCAGTGGCTACAAACTTGAGTCAGTCCAAATAATGTGCGCGGGCATTGACGAACTACACTCACCGGGTTGTGTAACAGGTGCGTAGTTTTAGTGGAGTTGGGTACTGATTGTCCGTGAGTCGGTTAGCGGTAGAGGATGCTACCAATATTCCCTTGAAGATGTCAATCGAGGAAGGACGCATAAGATATGGAAGGAAATTACCCGACAGCTGTCAGTATCGAGGTAGTCGCAAAGGTGGCGATATGTAGACTCGAGCGAAGTGCCTGTCTCTCGAATGCGTTCCAGTTGTTGGGATGCGAGCGTTGTCCGGTTCTGAAATAGCAAGATGAAGTCACTTAGATGCACAGGGTCCTCGAGGTACGCTAATAGGAAAGCCTCGCGGGTAGCGCCGGTGAGTGAACGAATCTGCGTCATCAGCGGTCGAGCTCAGATACATGTGATCAAAGCCTCCTTTTGAGAGACTGTTAGTGAGGAAGGAAACAGGACTATGAGATATGACATATAGCCAAGGGTGCAGACTGCAATCCGCTATCAACAGTATATATCTTAGAACAGGAATTGGGAGCGGGTGCAGCAGTTACCACAGCCTTCTACATGGCCTGAAAAGAGCTGATATACACCATCCATCGTCTTGATAGTTCGACATGGTACTTGCCTTACTGCTTGTTTTTGACATGGGGACCAGTATGTCTCGGCGCTTTGAGCGAGGCGCTCTGCGTCTACAATGTTTGTGCCAGACTGATAGATTTCCGTGGATTGTCGCGTGAGTCCGATGGCAGGCCGCTGTTGGTACTGTAGACGAAATTCTCCTCGCCAGAGCCATGGATGGTGCAACTCTCCGGAGAGATCATCTTCCCAGGATCACCATGCAGTCATGCTGGCTCTCTAAAGACGAACCGCTCTGTTGGGAGGTGTGACCATGGGGACCATCATGTCATACACCTGTTTGTCTCATCCTTGAAAGAGTTCACAACAGCTCTATATGAGCAGGGTACCAAAAATTATCTCCACCAGAGGCTGATAGCACTCTAGCCTTGGTCTTGGTCTATAGTTTGATTTCTCAGAGGCATATGAAGCTTACACAGCTTTGCCACTGTGACCATGATTAGCCAGCCCAGTCGGCCTAATTCCAGCATACATTGCGGTCCAGTGAGAAATGATCGGGCGAGCCGTCACGGGAGTCGACAGAGGTCATGCAGGAGGCTGAAAGGCATTCTATGTGGTAGATATTGCTTGAGTCAGTGAGACTGTGGTGGGTGAGAATGGGGACGATGTTGATGGTGATGATGGGGCAGGAAGTCAGGAAGCAGGCATGTAAAGATTGGGATATAGGTGACTGGTCTGTCAACGGACGGTTATTAGATGAAGGGATCTCTATCCCACGCCTACTTCTGTGCAGTTCCAGCGTGAGGTGTTTCGCAGAAGCATGTCGTATCGTTCAAAGCCGGCTGATCATCTTCCATGGCAGCTTGTCCGCCAAGAGGGTAGAGAGGATCTCACCTGTTGTTCCTGTGTGGAGGAAGCTGTGGAGGTGGAGGCGACAAAGAGTCACCAGCTTGCTCTCATAAGGTATTTCACCCGAGGCCCGCGAGGTTTCTCGGGTCCGAGAGGTGATGTGCATTGTTATGCAGACCTGTTAGCATTGTATTCAGTGCATGGATGCATGTCCWTTGTTCGGCATTGCACGTACCTTCCATCGTATACTTGTTACAGGAGCTGAGCCAGCTGCCGTACAATCTAAAACCGGCATGCTCGGGAGCACCATGAACATCGACATGAACCTCCAAGTAACGAAACGATGTCTTCGTAACACCAGCCGGACCCGTCACCGCCATCTCGTCCTTGCTGCCAAAGACTCATCCTCCGTGGCTTATACGCACGAACAAAGAATCTCGGACCTCGACCCAATGCATGCTAGAAATTCGGCAAGAAATCCACGTGGCAGAACCCATGCTCGAACTGACCTTATGTTCCTTCAAACAATCCTTTGTTCCCCAGAAGCGGATCTCGCATCATCGCCATCATCATACATAGAATATGCATCTCTTCACCCCCAGACCCATCTCTTTCTTTTGCTAACCCCCTCAAATCTCACCCATCCGCCAAACGAGATCAACCCAAATCCCAAGCTCTCAATCTTCTCCCCAACGCAACTCCTCCCCGCCGTCCAACCACCCCACACCCCAAAAGGAAAGAAAACACATGGCTCCACTCAACCCTCACACCTGCCTAACACGAACGCCCTCCGAGCGCCCTTACTGCTGCACCCCAGCCTGCTGCACCACCTCCCTTCTTCTCCTCAAACAAGCCTGCGACACCTCCCGTCGAGAGTTGGAAGTAGCAAAAGGCGGTAAAAAAGGCCTCAGAACCCGAACCGCAGAGCAGAATTTCCGGAAGAAGTTCATGGAGATGAGGAGYGGGGAGGATTTGCATGGAATAGAGGGGATCTGTGAGAGAAGAAGGAGGAATAGGGAGGGGTTGGAGATGGAGGGAATGAGGGTGTGAGCAAACATTGAATAGGACAAAGGGTTTGGGGGACAAACGATATGATGAGGCGGTTCGATGGAAATACATAGCCTCCGCTTCTGCTCCTGGGAACCGGTCATCGCGTCGTCCGGGCGAGCAACATTCGAGGCCAGCATCATCTTCTTCGCAGGCCAAATTCAACCCGTCTTCGATCATTGGAGGGAGTCCGAGTCCGTCGTGATTCGTGTACCATCCATCATAAAATCCATATCCTTCATCACGCAAGTCCTGTCAATCCTTGCTCTTCTCTGGTATCGCAACGTCCAACTCTTCTACCCGGCTGCGGTCCTAGTTATCCTGAACAGCTGTAACATCCACATCTTCTACCCTCCACATGTACCACATAAACAAAGACCTAGACTCAGTGTCAGCGAAGCCCATCACACTCTCCCTCCAACATCTTCTTCTCTCTCCTCGGCGAACATACCGATACGGCCTAAATTTCTCCCCAATCTCCTCCATCTCCTTCTCACTCATATACTTCCACTTCCCTCCCTTGCCCTTCAACTTGCCGACATCCCTCCCTACATGTGCAGCCATACCTCTTTGAATGCCCAAATCACCTGCAAACATGCCAACTATCAGCAAACCTTCACACCTGAAAAGACCACAATCCGACACAGACTCACCCGTACTAAAGACATCTGTCCTCTTTAACCCAAAACACATGAACATCTCCACACTCCATCTCCCCAACCCCCTCACAGCCACAAGTTCCCTCATAACATCCTCATCCTTCCCCTCCAACAACCCCTTGACCGTCAATTCCCCATCGTTAAACCTTCCCGCCAAACCCTGGATATACTCTGCTTTCCTCTGACTCAACCCGGCACTTCTCAACTCCTGCATCGGTTTCCCAACCACAGCTTTGGGAGTCGGGAAGCCATTCGCACACTCCTCTGTAGAGAATAGTGCCACAAACTTGGCTTTGATGGAAGAAGCTGCAGCGCCCGAGACTTGCTGAGCAATGATCCCCGACGCGAGAGCGCGGAAAGGGTCGATCTTCTCGGCGAGGCCTTCGGGACTGAAGGGTTTGCAGTGGTGTTTCTTTATGATGGGTTCAAGGGTGGGGTCGATGGAGATGAGGTGTTCGCAGGCTGTTGACAGGAGGGTCTTGTTCGTTGTTGGAGGCGTATGAGGGACAGCTTTTGAAGGAGAAGTGTTATCTTCATGAATTGAGTAGAATTGTGTGCTGCCTCCTGGAGTGAGGAGTGGGGCATTTGTGGAGTGTAGTTTGATGGGGCGGGTTGCGGGTGGTTGGGGAGTGGGTTTGGTGGTGCTGGAATTGGTCATGAAAGCGATTGCTGAGGGAGTGGGAGTTATGGGCGGGACAGCGGTGGGTTTGGAGATCTTCCTTCGTTTATTGGGAGTGGTGGTTGGAGGCATGTGCTCGCTCTCATGCTGCCCATCTTCTTGCGCGACTGCTGCCGAAGCAATGGATCGGACGCGGGCGGAGCGACGAAGAGACATGGCCGACTTCATTTACCTCTGTCGGCATACATGGAATGCATGGGATGAAGTGGTGTTGGAGATGGAGGAGATTACCTAAGTTAGGTAACCAAGTACTAGGTACCTTGGCTTGCGAGGAGCGTCATGAGAACGCGAACCCGAGGCGCGCTCTCACATGACCCGAGACGGAATATCAATGAATTATAAACGAGTGCTCCAATTGCAGATGCAAATGAGTGCTTTCCAAGGAAACTTTATATAAGAATGGCATGCATTCATCGCATTTACTGACCAAGTGGTCGACATCCACCATTCCAACCCTTTCGCCACATATCAACAACTCTATGCCCTCCAGATAAGTTAGTGTGTTACAGAATTGTCCGAGAGGTTCTCTTGCCCACTCTCCCTCGCCGCATTGAAGCAACCCATGGAGAGCACGCCTTCTATTCCCAGAAGACCAGACTCCCGAGAGAGCCGGTCCATAAATTAATCTACCGACGCTCCGTTCTAAGCAATCCCATATGATGGAGAGAGCTCAGGCAAGTGCCTAGCACCTGCGACGCCGGGTATATCCATGTCTGTGTGTGGGAGTGTGTGTGAACCTACCGGGGGAAGGGGAGGTGAGGGTAGGGCTGGGGTTGTAATGGTACACTCGAGAATTGTCGRCATCTATGCCACTGATCTCCGTGGCCCGCGGCAATATATACATGTCGTGTGTCTTGCTCGTCTCGCCCGACTCATCATAAAAACTCCCCGCCCCTATCAACTCTTTTTTCTGGTTTTCATCGTCTATTTCTTGGACTTGGGCTTGGTGATTTGCATGCTCTCAAGGTCGGCGCGCTCCGCTTGCTCCGTCTCAATGGCGCGGATGATAGGCGAGAGGTATGGGTAGTCCTAGAGACGGGTTATCAGTATGCCGGTGTTGGCTACATGTAGGAATGTTTGTGTGTCGTACATCATCAGGCTTGGTCCACTCGTGCTTTGGTAGCAATTGATGCGCAATCGAGCACTATCTCGCTGTCAGTCCGCATCCCTTCCACCACCACTCTCAATTGAACCCACCTGAACGGCCCGTCGCATGCGGAAGACGCGGTCATATGCTTCCTTGGGCGACAAACGCTTGAGGGCGAGCTGCACTTCGGGGCTCTCCTCTGCAATCAGGTCATCGGCTCTGCGGAGAGGATGGTGTCAGTATGTGGCTGTCAATCTCCTCGCGCGACGTCGTATCCCAATGCCTCCTCCTCATCTCTCCTCTCCGGCCACATACCTCAATCCCAACTTGCGGTATCCCGCGCTGTCGAGGTACCAGCGGGACAGGGGCTGCATCCACTTCTGCAGCCATRGCCGCTTCATGATAAATGGGGCGAGTGAYGGCGTCGACATGTTGGCGGAAGTGTGTGTGTTGTGGAGGTAGTCTGTCCGGTGCGCTCCTTCAAAGCTCTCTGGTCGTTACGTCCTGCACTCTTACTTACAGAAAGGCGAATGGAGGATTACCTCTCGACGCTGATTGGTGGGTGGTGCCGCTTCGGCATCGGCGTTTAGAATGTCACCAAGCTTCACGGATAAGCGGGGCCTGGTGGACGACATCGGTAAGGTACTCAGCAGTAGAAGCTTGGGACGGATCTTCAGCAGATTTCCCTCGACAAGGACCGACATGAGCACGCGATAAAGGACCTTTCACTCGCCCTTCAACCCCGACTCTACCTACCTCACTCGCGATAATCCCACATCCTCACCGTCGAGCATGACACGATAGTCCCGCCTCCGCGCACGCAGAACATCTGCGCTGCCGCCCTGCAATGCCTTTGTCAACCCCATCCCCACCTATTACCACCACCACTACCGCCGATAAATCCATAATCAGCCAACATTTTCCCGCCTTTTCAATATGGACCGCCAACCACCTCACTGCCCCGGGCATCAATTCCCTGTCCGGAGCAGCTGCCGGCATCATCAGCGGTGTCGCGACCTGCCCGTTGGATGTAATCAAGACGAAGCTCCAAAATCAGACGCAGGCATACAATGACATTCCCAAGCCCATGCGCCCTCCACAGCTCTACAAGGGATTGGTGGGCACGGCCAAGGTCATCTACCGATCCGAAGGCCTCTCCGGCTTCTATCGCGGCGTCAAGCCCATGGTGCTCGGCTACATTCCCACCTGGGCCATTTACATGCCGGTATACGACACTACCCGTCAATTTCTCTATAATCACGGATACGGCGAGCAAGAACGAGACAAATGGTTCGCGCGCCTCTACGCATCCGTCACCGCCGGGTTCTGCGGAAATATTGCTACCAGTCCCATCTGGGTCATCAAAACCCGTCTCATGTCCATGAACCCTCCCACTTCCGCCGAACAAGGACCAAAGAACCCACATCGATCGTCCTACCACTACACCGGCACCCTCGATGCTGCTCGACAAATGTACCGAGAAGGCGGCCTTCGAGTCTTTTACTCCGGCCTTGTACCCGGATTACTCGGTCTCTCTCACGTTGCCATTCAATTCCCCCTGTATGAATACTTCAAACGAGAATTCACCGGCTCGGAAATGGGTGCCACCGCCATTCCCGCTAACTCGTCAGATGCCGCCTCGAGCACCTTCGGCATCCTGGCCGCGGGATTCATTTCCAAACTTTTCGCCACAACAGCCACCTACCCACATGAAGTTCTTCGAACTCGCCAACAGACACAACTTCGTAATGCACTGGTCGAAGAGAGTCAAAACTTGGCTTACTCCAACCACAGCCAGACAATCTCCACGGCGAAACGGATAGGCAGTACAGATGGCATGGTGTTTCAACCGAAATACACCGGCATCGTCAACACGTTCAAACTTATCCTTAAGGAAGAAGGGTGGAGGGCGTTTTAYAACGGAATGGGAACGAACATGATTCGCGCAATTCCCGCTGCTATGACGACGATGCTGGCGTATGAAACGATCAAGACGTACGTGGTGCAGGTCCAGGAGGAGGGAAAAGAGTTGCAGAAGGAGAGAGGAGTTTGAAGAGGTAAGTTTGAGTTTCCCCTGCATTTGCACTTGATTTTTGAGCACGGCGGACAAGCCAAGATGTGGTTGGAAGGCAGACAGAAAGGGGGAATGAGAACGAAGGGGTGTCAAAAAGATCGAACGGGGCGGAACGTGTGTGTAAATGGCAATCGGGAAGAAGTGAACTGTGCATATGGGCAAATGGCGTTCTACGGAGTTGATCATGATGATGATGCTGTTTTCATTCCTCGGCGGATCTTTCTATGGCCAATCGGGAGAGTGATATGGAGAGAGATATGGAGACGTGCGTTGTGAGTGTTATTTCTGAGAGAAGCGGCAGAATACCCCATTTGTTGTTTCCTGCGACACGACGCAAGAAATGTATTTCGAGAGATAATCGAACATCAAAAGATGTGCATTCCATCGAGTAATCTTTTGGCATACCTGTATCGTTGGGCATTTGTTCCAGGAGATTCATGTCCTCATTTAAATATGCCAATCGCTCTGCCGAGTCTTGATCCAGAATTAATCGAATATGGTGATTGCTAGAAATGTTGGATCACCATCACCAAAGATGGATGCCAGATTATCCACCGAGCATTCGACCATGTTCGTCCATTCCCTACCTACCTAGCAACATAGACTAATCGACTACCTATCTTCAATCGCAGATAGATCCCCTCTCGGCCATCACCACTCCAGCAAATTCCCTTGATCCACGTAGTAAAGATATCTCAGACCCTCTATTTAGATCCTGCAACAAGCAGGCAGTRTCTTCGAGGCCATCAGCGACCTAGTGAATGCTTCGTAGATGTATGTTCAAGCATAGGCTCACAAAACAGCAGGTCTTTTGGACTTTCACACTCAGCCGACTTCACTTAGCCTAAGTGAAGCAGGGACTTTGAATATTTGAAGAGATACTTTCGTGTCAGACAGATGGAGTCGACATTCCAGCGGTGGTATGTGCTGCTGTGAGTTGTGAGTGAATGAACACTACATCAACCCTAACCCTAATCTCGTCCCGGAACACAGCGCTCGTGCGTCCAGCGAATGGCAGATCAAGAGGAGTCAAAGTTGGAAAGCAAAGTTGCCACGTGAAACAGAATCCTGACCTGTAATTAATCAGTGACACTCGCGTGTTCTACTCATACCTCCACATTCATCGATTTGACAGGAGAGATCGCCCTACTTGGCCATTTGGCGTATCAACCTTGTATCCCGTTCAGCGACCCTACGATCAGAGATTGAATCTTGCCGTATAGCGGGAGATTCGTCGCAATGGCGTATGGATAGACTTGTTCTGGTCGTGCGACGACTCCGAGTAGCCTTGATTGCAGATGCCAGTGAGAGACACATGGACAACGCTGGCACCGTACCTAGTCGCTCGTCGATCCAGGAAGTGACGGGACCCTTTCTTTGCTGAGTCATACGGCAAGTTCAAACCGTCCATCCCGGTCTGGTGCAACAGCCTCCTTCGCTCCACTTGCTGCACGTCCATACTCACAGATTTGACGACCGCGACCCGCGACATCTTCTTTCTCAGTAGTGGACGCTTGCTCGATCATATTACTGGCGCAGGCGGATCCAAGCAATCTCTCKCTGTCAATCCTCCACTCGAGATCGTTCCTGCGGTCGATTCTATATACAGACAGAATGTCATCACTTCGCAGTGTCGATTCCAAGGCTCAGGGAACAGAGAATCTCGCCATCAACAACACTTTCGTTCGCCGGATATTGACCATAGTTGCCCTAAAGACTCTGGGCCGGTTTCACAACTCCGACGGCCCATGTACTCCTATTTCAAAACACATCATCATCAAAACAGGTCACCGAGTGCGCTTGACAGAAGCGTCGACTATGAAGTTCGTTGCTGAACACACATCACTCCCAGTTCCCAAGGTCTATTGCTATTTCGTGCACAAAGACCGTGCATACATCGTAATGGAGAGAATACGTGGCGAGGAGATACCAACAGCATGGAAAGGTCTCCCGGAAGTAGCCCGTCGAAAGATCTATTCGGAATTGAAAGCTATGCTTCAGGAGTTGAGAGCGCTRAAACCATCTTCGGATACAGGAGTCGAGAGTTGCGTTGGGGGTAGCCTGTATGACTCCCGTATAACGCGCTGTCCACGTTTCGGTCCATTCAAGACTATCCAGGATTTCCACTTCTGGCTTCGGGATGAGCTGCGTCCATCAGAGGCTCAAAACAACCGGAAGGATGACGATTGGCTGGACATCGAAAAGATGGCCGAAATGCAGAACGCACCATGGCCACCCCCGGTTTTCACCCATGCGGACCTCAACCCATTCAACATCCTCGTTCGAGGTGACAAAGTCGTTGGTATAATTGACTGGGAGTTTTCTGGCTGGTACCCTTTCTATTGGGAGTATACCTCTGCCTGGCTTGGAAACATTACGAGGACAGGCTGGCAAGATGTGCTAGATCAGTTTCTGGAGCCATGTCCTGCGGAACTGGCAATGGAAACGACCAGACACAGATGGTGGGGAGAAATATGAAGAGACATACATGAAGGGACCCCGATGGTAATCTCATGCGACTGTCTCCCTCTTTCCAAGCATATCCCATGTTGGCTTCGGCTTCAACATGTCCTCTGTACGCTGGTAACGTTCAGCAGCCGCCTTCCTCGCCATATGTTGCCTCCGAGTCAATTCGATCTCCGCCCACTCTAGCCCAGAGATTCCAACGGCTTTGTCGTCTTTCGCCAACTCTGCTAACGCGCTGGCAATGTAGGACCGACATTCACAGCTAGGATCATTCCAGAGAACCCAATCGATTGCTAAAGTTCTCCTACCACCCAACATGCAGGGACAAACGGGAGCATAGCATCTACTGAAATCTGAACGACTACGATAGGGTTCGCAATGCGCTACATAGGATGCACCAGAAGCCACCCGGGTTGATGTTGCAGGCAGCCAATCACTAAACAGTCTATAAGCATCCGTACCTGCACGAACAGAAACATTTGGCCGCTGGCAAGCCATGTTACGTTTAAATTGTGCGTACTCATCAGTGTTTGAGCGATTGATCAGAACACAGGAGATGAATCCGAAATGCGCTTCACGATCCTACCGAGGAGGACAATTTCACCAAGATTGATGTGAAGGTATGAGTGCCACTAAGGCATAGAGAATTTAAGCAACAGTCTAGAGAATTGAGCCGTGATGTTATATCGATCCACATCAACAGTCCTACGCCTCTTCCGGTAGGTGGGAGGAGTAGCCTGTCTTTCCCAACCATGTAGATATCCTATCCGAATGACAAATTGATGAAGAATCCGTTCCGTGGACTCGAATCGCATATCGCGAGGCACACCACAGGAAATGCAAATGTGCAGGGGTTGCCACACTTGCCACACACAGCATGCGGAAGGTCGGCATTGGGGACCCGTTCTTCCTGCAGCAGTAGCTTGCTTAAGCTCGAGTGGAGCAGTCGGCGAAGACCATCCTGTGAACTATCCTTCATGTTGAGATCTTAAGCCAATCCTACCGACCATGTAGAGCACCTCCGGGAAACAGTCTTCTCGTTGTATCTAGGAAGCGAGCTCGTGCATACCACCCAAGAACTGGATATGATGAAATGGTGCGCACTTTTCTGCTGTTGTGCAACCCAGGGTCTGTAGACCAGCTGCACGGAAGATTCAGRGCACAAGTCACTGCATGCTGTCAACATGCAGCAAGCCGGATTGGCGCCATCTGGATCGTGGAGGAGGCGAAGATTTAATACGCCGTAGCGGGAGTAGTCGTGTTCTGGAAACCCATCACGTCCGCACTCACCTCCGCCGGCGATGGCCATTGTTATCAGGGTTGATTCTACACCATTTCTGGAAGGTATCCCGTTGACGGCGCCGCGGCGTTACCATTTGTTAAAGTCGTTGTTCGACAAGCCGTTCGATGCAAGACCATACGAATGTCGCTACGTGCGAGGTCGTCTGGGGACCCAGTGGTGGCGACCGCGGAGTCATTGATGGGCCAGACCCGCTCGGCGTGTTTGTGTTTCTTGGAAGCTCCAACTGTGAAAGACGTTTTGATCGACGAATTTTCGGCGGCAGCCGAGCAACGCCACTGTTGCACGAGCACAGATCGTGAGACAGCGAAAGCATCACCGCAGTCAGCTGCTACTTGGTGGTGGTTGTAACTTGTGGACGCGTTCCGGAGAAGAGATGATTGCACGTCATGTTGCAAGGAAGGTAATCGTTGTCATTTCGGCGGTTCCAATTGGGATAAGCTCATCGGCGAATAGCCTTGGCCGTTGCGGAGATTCCCTCGAGATTTCTCTTGCAACGAGACTCCACAAAAGGTTTGGTGCTCCCGCATCGTGCATAACAACTTGTGCGTTCTGGTGTAGCTCTGCATGTTGGAGCTGGCAACTCCATCGCTATGCAAGCAGTTGATTACGCGGCCAGCTGGAGCTATGCAGAGGCAAACAAGTGCGATGCATTGTCAGTGTCCGCGGCGGCATGTGCAGTCCTCAACATCGCGGTGGCAAAGGAGGGGAGGTATGCTTGCAAAGATCCCGATAATAATGCATTACTCTTGTATAGTAATGAAGTGGAGATGTGTTAGCGAAATGAGGCGGCGTAGGATATGCGTGATTAGAGGTGAAGACACCCACACTCCGCTCATTATGATGTGTTGTTCGACGTCAACAAAGACATTTGGAGGGACAGGAAGGAGATACAGAGATGGATATGGTTGGAGTCGCGCGGCCGTTGTCCAGTACCTATTTACCTGCCAATGCCCGTTGGTGTGCCTGTTGGAGTTCGCTGCGGGATATTGTTCCTGTCGATACACGGCCATGGTCGAGTGTGCAGGGCTGAGAATGTCTGCAGTGCTTGGAAGTCCAAGCCAACTCCCCGAATGTTTGTCCATCACCATCTACTTGGTCAACACAAGCACGTTGGTGCACAGTGCGGGAGCAAGAAGGTTTGGGTTTGCAAGAAACCAACGGCTGCGGGTACAGGTACACCGCGAACGAACCAGTGAGCGGGGAGCGGCAGCAAGCGGGCGCGATCCCTGTTTCAATCTTACGCGCGGTGCAGCCTGCCCAGTGCCCAGTCTCCTTTCTCAACACAATCAAGTTGTACCTTCTTCGCCTCCGACACTCGCTTTTTGGGACCTTCTTGCTTGTCTTTTGCCATCTTCTTACACTCGTTCACCCCAATCCAGCCAGCCATCCATCAAGCAAAAACGACCGCCATTGACTTCTTCACGACACCCCACGTTTCACCCCAGCAGCAGCGTTAGAGATTCCCAGGTGCGTAGTACTGAGCCTGCAAGCAAGCAGCAGCATCCCGAACGCCAACTCGTCGCACGTCGGTCTTTTGGCCGTTTCATCGCCTCTTCCTCCGCCGCCAGCGTCAACACACCAACAAACATTCCGCCGCACGGCACCCACGATACCGCATCCCTCGTCTCCTTCCCTGGACGCGACGCTGACCAGTGTTCTACACAGACAGCACCACGTGCACAAGAGACGAAATGGCTGCTAGATACATTGTTCCGGCGTTGGCCGTCATTGCAGGCGCTGCAGGTGAGTTTTGCCAGACACAGCGGTGCCGATTATGCGCGGCAACAGTAACACCGACTGATATCTTTCCCTCGCAGCCCAGTGCGGCAAAAGCGGCGAGACCACCACCATCCAGAACTCCGGCGACGCGTCGGCGCTCTCCAGCTGCTCTACCTTCAAGGGCTCCATCGAGATTGCGAGCACCACCACTGGCTCCATCGCCCTCGATGGCATCAGCATCATCGAAGGCGACCTGGTCGCCAATGCCACCGGTGTGACTTCCATCTCCGGCTCTGACCTCGAGGAGATTGGCGGTATCTTCCAGCTCTCTCAGATGACCACCATGTCAGACTTGTCTTTCCCTCGCCTGGTCAAGGCCCAATCTATCGACTGGGTGACACTCCCCGCTCTTCGGGCCCTGTCTTTCACGACTGGTCTTCAGGAGGTGGAGACTCTTCTGATCTCCGACACCCAGCTCACCTCGCTTGATGGAATTGATCTCCAGATCGCCAACAGCATCATGATCAACAACAACCGCAACTTGATGAGCATCAACATGCAGCTTGGCAACATCACCGAGGGCATTGATCTCAACTCCAACAACAAGGATCTTGCTATTGAGTTCCCCAACTTGATCTGGGCCAACAACATGACCATTGCCAACTGCTCCGAGTTCTCTGCTCCCTCCCTCGAGGCTGTCAACGGCTCCATCGGCTTCTACTCCAGCACTTTCCAGAACCTCACTGCCGCCAACCTGACCTCCGTCGGTGACGACTTGACTTTCGTTGGCAACAACCAGCTCACAAACATCTCTTTCCCCATGCTCACCATGGTCGGTGGTGGATTCAACGTTGCCAACAACTCCGCTCTGGAGACTGTCGATGGATTCCCTATGCTGGAGAGCGTCGGAGGTGCCGTCARCTTTGACGGTGCATTCACCGAGTAAGTCATTTTCTGCATCCAAATACCGTTTCAGAGCTGACCAAATCAGGATCGAGCTTCCAGCTATCGCCGATGTGCGCGGTGCATTCGATGTTCTTTCCAGCAAGAACCTCACCTCAACTTGCGAGACATTCGACAACCTTGGAGACATCGTCCAGGGTTCCGAGAACTGCCAGGGCGAGGCACAGTCCTCAACCTCTGGCGAGGACGGCACAGACGCCTCTGGTGGCTCCAAGAACGGTGGTGACAAGAAGGGCGCTGCGGCATCTCTGCTCATTCCCGGATCCACCATCGTCCTTGGACTTGTCGCTGCTGGATTCGGTCTGCTCTGAGCGTCTCACCACACAGTCAATGATCTATTTCTGCTCTGCGATGGCGTTACTAGCGAGGTCTCATCTTGTCAATTGGAGTTGAACAGTCCGGCAAAGGATTGCATAGACTAATTGTAGCAATTCAACAAAACGCAAGAACATCACTGTCCGCACACTCACGTCCCGACAATATTGACGATATCATTCGAGCCGTCGGGCACGTTGCAGGCTCGAAATCTCGACGCGACATGTAATGGACGACGGCTATTCATTGTACAGGCCGATTTGGCTTCAGGCGCTCAGGACACACAGGGGAGATTGTAATTGTGAGAGAAATTGTAGCGAAGTGTCAGGTAGCTGCGATTGAATGACAGGCTGCTTATTACTGAGCATTTTTGCTACCTCCCCGGCGGAACCTCTGACAGCTGAGAAAGCGTTTGTCCACGTGCGTGCAAAAAGTTAATTTATGCCTTGCCGAGATAGAGTTCGAACTCGACCGCACCTCATTCTTTCTTCAGCAAGAGACATCACCTACCCTGCGAATCATTACATCAACCCAATTGGGACATCCGCCTCACCAGTCCTCGCCTAAATGCGCCCTGAAACAATCCGGAAGCGCGACATGGTGCTCATGCTGCCTCCACTTTCGACGCGAGCGTGAGCTTTCGGCCCTTGCAGCCCTCCTTGCTCGATGGGTGAGGACCAGTCGTCGCACCGACGTCAACGACTTGAGAATTTTCCGCTGTCAGATGTCAAAACATGACAGGGTCATGGCTCTGCTGTCATCCTGACAAGAGCTATGCATCTCTACGCAGCTATCCCTACGCGCGCGTCTACATCGCTGTATATGCTCTTCCCTTGCTAGTGCCAATCCTGGCCCGAGCAAAGCCAACAACACCAAGTGTTACACAAGATGCAGGTCTTGCTGTACACGCCCAGCGCCTTAGGGCACTTTTCGGCGGGCTCCCGCTGTCCAAACGACCCAGGTCTCTTGGCGAGATTATGATCGATCCTCATCGCACATCTCCGGTCGTGGAACTCGATTGGCCCACCTTTGAACTCCGCATGCTGTGGTTGTATGATCATCGAATCCACAATTTGGTATACACCGCCGTCAATGCAGCGGCTGTCGTGCCAGTTTCACAGGCCCATATCCTGTGCTCCGCGAGCATTGTGCCTTGTCGATTGGCCCACCTCTCGACTCGGCATGCTGTGGTTGTATGATCATCGAATCCACAATTTGGTATACACCGCCGTTGATGCAGCGGCTGTCGTGCCAGTTTCACAAGCCCATTTCCCGTGCTCCGCGAGCATTGTGCTTGTCGTGGTGGACGCATGTATCGCTCAAAATGTCCAATCACTGCTGTCCTGGCGCTAGGTACGGTGCAAGTCCGCGCGGTTRTTCATGCCTCGCGGTTGTCTGTCGCGGGAAGTGGCATACATCTCACGCCGGCGCAAAACGTAAATCCAGGAACGATGTGACCGGAGATATATGATGCTAGCAACTCCACCGCATGCGAAATCCCATAGATTCGTCATGACAGATTCGATGAGCTGCTATGACCTGCATTTGCACGACCTCTATTGCGGTATCGATGAGCCAAGCGCTTTGCTAGAAAATGAAGTTGCGGTGAGGCATGACATGCACCGCCCAAAGCCCGCTGTCAAGTACTATACAATCGCCTTTCACAGCCTAGCTCCGGATAGAATGAACGCCAGTCGATGGTCAGCACGATTGTCAAAAGCCGATCAACGTCAATCTTGTGGATGCGGGCCGTGGAATAGCGTGCCTATGCAGTATATCCACGCAAGGAATTAGGCGGCCGTCATATCCCGTAGCCAATCTGTCAATGGACCCGGGTGCTGGCCCCAGACCTGATCCTGTACCGAACCATGAGCGAGCGCCTCCCCTTGTTCCCTTGCATATCAACCAGAAAGTCATTTGCAGCTCCCGACTAGAACTGCAGCTCACGAAACTGTTAGCGTCCGGGCCGTATGCGCGAAGATCCACCATATCTGATGATTCTGATCTCTGCGGCAGCTGTGAGCGACGCCGGTGCCTCGCATCGTGAGATGGGGAACAACAACCTCGACATGGGTACATATCAAACTTAAAAGGCTGGTTGTTCCCTTCTCGTTCGCCCCGTTCATTCTCTACCAAGCAAACCACCCTCTCTAACTCTGCATACTGTTCATCCTGGTCTTGTCCTTTACAAGTGCTTTGTCTATACACGTTTCAATCGTCAAAGCTCTCCTGTGTGGCAGCACTGTTTCACCCTTCTACACAACTCCCTTGATTGAAGCACACCGACGGCACCATGTCCGGATACATTGACCGCTACTCGCGTCCGCTGACCTACAAGTAAGTCTTTCCACCCACTGTTGGTTGCTGCATCAAAGCTAACGTTCCGCAGCACACAAGCTCTCCCGTCGATCAACGATCTCGCCTTCGGATTGAGGAGATGCCCTACCTGCTCGAAGCTCCTGGCAGACACCGAGAGTTGCGCCGACCATGAGCTTCGCTCCAGCGCGGGCCTGCAACTCGCAGAGTACCAGCTGCCGCAAGACCCGTTCACCAAGAGTGCTCCCATGCATCGTCACACGACAAGCTTCCCCTCCCCGGTACTGTCGACTGGAGACACCAGTAGTGACTCCGAGCCCATGTACACACCAAACGTGAGCCGAGCCGCATCGCCAATGAACTTCAGCCACATATCGAACGCCACCCCTCTGCAGAAACGCCGCCGAACTTCAAAGATTGCCACTCGTCGAGACAGTCGTCGAGAGTCATTTCCCCCGGACGGTGTTTGCGAACAGAGCAAGAAATTCAAGAAGATGGAAAAGGAAAAGGCTTGCCGTAGCCAGCAAGCTGCTGTTCTCTCCCGAACCGAAGACTACTTCCGTGTCTATGCTGGTTGGGAACGACGCGAGCAGAGTGGCGGCAACGGCAACGGTGCCGGCCTCACAGCCAACAAGATCAACATTCTCCGCGCCATGGAAGTGACGGTCAATTTCTTCGTCCACAGGGATCGTTGCGCCGCTATCAAGGAAGGGCCCGAGGCTCTGGCCGAGTTTGAGCGAAAGATGCAACAAATGCTCACCGAGGCTCCTGACGAGCAACCTTTTGACGGCACCTTCCTATCCGGCTCCGAGGAACCCTGCACTCACAAGGATCCCAAATCCAAAGAGTGCATGACACACGGCACTGCAGACTGGCGCGACTGCCGTGTGCTGCAGTCCCGAGCTCGCTTCGAGGAACAACAAGCTCGTTGGGCACGAGAGAACATCCCACGAGACCACCAGGAAAGGTGGAGGCATGTCCACCTGTGAGAGCGAGAGCTACATAGGAACACTCGGGACCGAGGATTCTGTGCTCCCCTGTCGACAGGCATTCATTGAGATGCAGTTCGGACAAGGAAGATGATTTGATGTGTTGTGGATTTTCTGGCGCTCCAGGGCGGGTACTGCTGTTTTTGTTTTTTGGTTGGAAATCAACTTGTGATCTATCATAGCGTTTAGCGAGCGAGCGAGCAAACATCCCTGGCAGGCACACTTGGAAGCATGGCAGCTTTTTCTGCCAAGCGAGAGAGATCCTTGTACCCTATCGGGCATTTCTGACGGATCTCTGATGAGAGAGGAAAAAATGGGGCGATCGGGCAGCACGAGCATGGTGGGTGACTGCTGGCATTTTGGGAACCTTTTGGGGAGTTGTGTGTGGTGTGGTCAGCTTTTGTGGTGTATCATTGGGTGGGAAGGAAAACGCATGATGACGACTTGGTGGATATAGCAACATAACATTTAACGTGTATATGGCTCTCACATATCAAAGAATAGACAATAGACAATATTCGACAGCCCTGCTTCCTCAACGTTTCTCGTGCTTGTTGTCATGTGAGTAGACGGGCGTCGTCACCAACAATGTTACTACGGGTCGAGGATATGAGGCTTGCATTCTGTAGCAGCTGTCCGTCACCCATGTTTTCGTCGGGGAGGCTTCCAAAGTGCCACGTTTGAGGGATGTGGTGGGTAGGTGACGTGTAGTATTAGCTCCAACCAGACATGTACGTAGGTAGGTCGCATTCTCCAATCAACCAGGCCTGCGCTCATGCAAGARAACGTTCTGCGCCGAGCATGAGCGCGAGCTGAGGGTTGCGCATTCGGTGGAACTACTGCAGGTCAAGGGCAGGGTTTGGCGTTCCCTCCGCCCAACTTTGTCGTCGTTGAGAATAATGGAAATGTTACAGATCGCAAAACGGCATCGACAGGTGGCGGCTGCGGGCCATCGGGCAAAGTCTCCACGCGTGTGTGTGCTAATCAACAGGCGGGCAGTCCTGGCGAGGCAGAATGCCGCCACGTGGGGCGACGGGACCTAGGTTTTCCACAGGGTTAGGTTAGGGTATGTGACGAGTGTGGAAATGGAAAAACGTGCGTCTACGGCATTTGGTTGAGGAGAGACAGGCAGTTGTGGGCAAATCTTTCGTCAGGCGAAGCGAAACTTGCAATCTTTCGGGGTTGCGGTTCAATCTCCTGGCCTGGACGATGCAGGAGGCACGTGAGGGTTGTGCGGACTATGGTATCTCGGGAATGAATGTAATGGCAAAAAGGCGTCGGATCTGCTTGATAAAGCCATTGAGTCATATTCATGATGTCTTTGCACAAGACTGCTAACCATTCAAGTCTCATCACCAGTAAGACGCTGGACTTGTAGGAAGTTTGATGAAGGTTTGATGGGTGCGGCGTCCCAGCACAGCTTGCGCGTTCCCGCGAGACGTGCCGCCCTTGGCAGAGAGTCAGGAACGTCTCAAGCGTACTATTCCGATCGACTTGGGGGAAGTTACTGGAAGTGGTGGGAAAAGTGTCAACTACGTCGCCCTTCCCTATTGTCCCAATTCCTTCCCATCGGCCAGACTCGATTCGCTTCGGGACGCGTATGGAATCGGAAGCGCGCACAATGCTGCTCCCCAAAGGCGGCATGAACTGGAAGAGCGCACGGGCACGACTCCCACCGACACGAGCCATCTGGTCCTTTCTTACGCGCACTCGCTTTCTCTTCTTCGTCGCCCTGGCCGGCATTGCGATTTTAATATGGAATGGCGTACGGGGCAGCGCGGGCGACTGGCAGAGGTAAGGATGCGAGATGCGACATTGATGGATGTGAATCCTCCACGAGCTGTCCTGACAATATAATGCCCTTGCTAGATTCTACTGCTTTGGACCCGCAAAGTCGCCCATGCAGATGACACCCAATGAGCAGGCCATGTGGGCGGGACATCTCCAGACGCCCGTCATCTTCAACCACCACGAGCCCATTGAAGTCAACAGCTCCACCATCCAGCGAATCGACCTCAACCCCATCGTGTCAACCCCGAAAGCGGTCGCCAACGAGGAGCGCGTGCTGATCCTCACCCCCCTGAGGAATGCCGCGCCGTATATTGAGCAGCACTTTGACCTGCTCGTACAGCTCACATATCCACATCGCCTGATTGATCTGGCATTCCTGGTGGGCGATAGCACCGATGACACGGTCGCGGTGCTGGCAATGGAGCTGGATAGGATACAGTCACGACAGGACTCCAACTCATTCAACAGCGCCATGATTGTGGAGAAGGACTTTGGCGTGACTGTGGGGCAAGATGTGGAGGACAGGCATGGATTCGCTGCACAGGGACCACGAAGGAAAGCCATGGGCAAGGCGAGGAATTACCTGCTGTCCGCAGCATTGAAGCCGGAGCACAGTTGGGTGTATTGGAGGGATGTGGACATCAAAGACAGCCCGGAGAAGATTATCGAGGACTTTGTGGCACATGATCGCGATGTCCTGGTACCCAGTATGTCTGCAATGGGCGGAACGCAAGAGGACGCAATACTGACAGGTCACAGACGTGTGGTTTCATCGCTACGAGGATGGTCACGACATAGAAGGTCGCTTCGACTACAACTCATGGCAGGAGTCGGAGCAAGGTCTCAAACTCGCCGCGACTCTAGGCAAGGATGTTGTCCTTGCAGAGGGTATGCATCTTTGCAACCACCTCATCTCGACTTCGTTGCTGACCTGCTGCAGGATACAAAGAGTACAACACCGGTCGAAAGTACATGGCTCGCATGGGCAACTGGCGAGATAACAAAGACGTCGAGATTCCTCTGGATGGAATTGGCGGCGTCAACATTGTAGTAAAAGCTGACGTCCACCGATCAGGTACGTACCATCCCACACTGGCGATCCGCTTCTCCGCTGACTTGTATGATAGGTGTCAACTTTCCGTGCTACGCCTTCGAGAACCAAGCCGAAACAGAAGGCTTTGCGAAGATGGCCAAGCGTGCCGGATACGGCGTCTACGGACTGCCCAATTATGTTGTCTGGCACATCGACACGGACGAGAAGCCCGGAAATGCATAACGAAGAAACCTATTGTTTAATAAGCACAAATGACTGCATTCTATTGTTTTTCGGATGTTTCGCATTTCCGCTCGCTTTGTAGCGGCGAGAGTATGTGTTTACTGACTTTTGCGTTTGTGAAGCGTGGGTCGGCGTTGTATTGGAGTCGTTTGGGAGGACGGGAGTTGAAGGCGGGAATTGTGTATCCCATGAGATGGTTTGGGTTGGTCGGCATTCGATCGGTATAGATATCTGGTCGAGATGCTGACTGGGTGACAGATTGTACAAGACGGAGGCGGACTGAAAGATGTACTATCAGATGTATGGATGTACTGTCTGGCTTGGACCTCACAAGCTCTTTCCTTGGGTCGCGGCTTGACACAGTCGAGAACACTGGCTTTTCAACGCCTATGAATGTCGCATGTATTTTGGACAGGCAAGGCTGCAAGAAACCTGGGATGGTATAGCAAATGGGGAGACCAAACTTGGTTGGAACCGAAGATGGATTCTGCCCGAGCTGAGAGCTCATAGCATGGCCCTCCCGAGTCGCCCTCGTCAGAAGATCGCAGGTGACCTGATGAGCGAGAAGGAAATTGTCAAAGACCAGAGGCGAGCGACTGTGAATGAATAGGAGTGTCTGGCGAGGAGCAGAGCGTAAGAAGGTCGTCGATGGACACATCAGATCTCGTCGTTTGGGAGACATGGAACTAGCCATCGGAACGATTCTTCGTACAATACCCTCGGAACTCAGGCTCGCTGAACGATTCTTCGTACGAACCCCTCAAGACCGAGACTCTGATACAAAGTCTAAGGTAATCTACTTCCCCTTCCGTATCGCGCTCGCAAAAGGCATCATCTTGATCTGCGCAACCCAAACAAACAAATTAGCTTCCTTCACGACAACAACAAGATACATCCATCTACTCCGTCAATCTCACATACCTTCTCAACATCCCAAACCCCAGAAGTATAATAAACATCCCCCTCAACAATCCTCCTCGCCTCAGCTTCCGAATCACTCTCAATAATGATTACGCTACCATTCGTCTTCATGCCAACTCCCTCTTGTAGAGGTTCATCTAAGGATGCTCCTCCAAGAACAATCGCGCCGCTCTCGACATGAGGTTTGAGTTCTTCGAGATGCTGTCTTGAAAAGACGTTACTACCATTGGCTGATTTGTATGGATTTGAGATGATTGGGCACTTACGGTCTCACTTTCATTCTCGCTTCAAGTGAATTCGCCTTGTCGGGAATGATGAAGATCCATTCTTGCTTGCCCATTGTTGTGGATGTGGAGGTGAAGCTTCGACGAAAATGTGGTACAGCGTGTCTCCAGGAGGTCCGAAGTAGAAGAGACATTGACAGCTTCGAAAGAGAAGTAGATGGTCTTGCTAATGTCATGCTATGGACAGCGACAGCGCTCGCCAAGGTCTTGTCGACGACCCCAGTCAAGGCGGGGTCAAAGGTCAAAGCTCCGCATTCGGCAAGTGGTGAGTGAGGGAGACAGAGAAATGATTCCTAATCAATTGACGTGGGGGGATGATAGGGATAAGACGGTAAAATTAACCATTATCAATACCGCAATACAAGTACAAAGCTTCTGAGGCAATCGACTGTATCCTGCTGAGAAACCACACCATGCGAATTTGCCGCCCATCTCACGACCCGTGAGAACCCAGCACATTTACTCCGCGCTATCACTTTTTCACAAAAGAAACCCATGTTCGATCAAGTGCCATCCGCGTCGATTGCGATCATCCGCCTGTAGCTCTCATCAGATTACTACATCTGATGGTACGGACCCGGACCTTGCTGCTGCAGGCTTGCCCGAAGCATAGCCGCTCCGCCGCTATCACTGCCAGTATGGCGATGGGTGGCCATTGGAACTTGATGAGGCTGGAGAACCGAGCTCCTAGAAAGCAAAGCAAAGAGCATTCAGCACACCGCACACAACACAGAAAGGAGGATCGAAGATCAGGGGAGGAGCGTAGCTACCCTTGACTTGCTAATCCACGAGTGTGATGCGGCGGTGGCACGCCTGTTACCAAGGAGGATGTAGGACCCGGGGGTAATGCGATAACGTGCTGCCTTGTCGGACAGAAGCACGAGTCAGCAAAGCAGAGAAACAACAGCGGAAGACGATGAGAGACGGGTAGGTAGAAGATAAATAATGCTCCAAGAGGGTCGGGGTGAAGGGTTGGGGTATATTGATTGGGGAGGAGCAAGATTTAGATCTCTTAGTACCCGTTCATGGTCATGCGCTGGCTCTGCCTGCTAAGCTCGCGGTCGGCAGATGGGGAGATTGGGCGAGATCCGCCGCCACCGCCGTGTACTTGAGCGGAGCTTTCCTTGAGGGCCAAAAGTTGCTTGGCACGGAACGACTCGTAGTGGATTTGGGAGGTGGTGTCGATCAAGTCCTGAAGGTGGGTGCGCGTGAGGAAGTCACGGAGGTAGACGAATTCGCAGTGCTTCTCGTCCTCGACATTGATCGTTCCCCAGCGGTTCTGGCGGCCGCGAACGGTCTTGCCGTTCACGTTGATGTTGCGCTCACTTCCAACAACAGCGAAGGGAATGATAGACTGGGATGACGGTYAGTGGAAGCTCCGAGCGCGACGAAGTGGCATAATCTGACCTTGATCTGCGAGTTCATGGCAACCTCTTCACTGTCATACTCCTCGTTCTCGTAGGGGTACATGCGGATGTTGTGGAAGGCAAATTCCTCCTTGATGCGGTCCTTGAAAATCTGTCTCTCCTCCAAGGTGAGACTATCAGCCTTGGCAATGACGGGAACGACATTGACCGTCTCGCTCAGCTTCTTCAGCACAACAATGTCAATTGGCTTCAGGGCGTGACCGGTTGGTGTGATGAAGTACAAGCAGCAGTGAATGCGGGTGTCCTGGATGTAGCGCTCACGCTGAGCGGTAAGCTCCTTGCGGAGATAGGCACTGTGCTGGTCTTTGATGTACTTGACAATGGGGTCCCAGCAGCGGTCGTTGTTGACCAGGTCCCCGTATCCAGGAGTATCGACAATGTTCAGGCGCAGACGCACGCCGTTCTCCTCGATAATGTGTGTGACGGGGTGGATCTCGGTGGTGCTGCGAATGGGCTCGGTGGGAGTCAGACGCCCCTTGCTGTCGACAAGATGCGAGGCGAAGATGGTGTTAATGAGCGTAGACTTGCCGAGGCCGGTTTGTCCTGTGATTGCGACATCCTTGTTAGCAGGTGTTTCTACAATTTCCAATGCCAATGCCAATGCACAGAATGCTGCGGCAATTCGTTGGGAATGTCTCCATCTCCTCCCTCGACGTACCAACACAGATGACATTGAATTGAAAGCCGCGCTTCAGCAGCTTCTTCTCGATCTGGGTGGTGATGCTGTCGAAGCCGACGTGGCTCTTGGGAAAGACGCTCTGCGCCGGTTGCGCGTGGGCTGCGGCCGCCATTGTGAGAGGATGTTATCTGTAAAAGAAGAGACGTGGGGGTGGAGAGATGGCGCTTTTCGGGCGTCGGTGTGCGAGTGTTGCAGGTTGCGGAGGTAGTTCCAGGAGGTGAATTCGCGGTCGTGTACTTGCGCGAGATGGAAAGTGCAGCCAGCGGGCGCCTTCCCTTGTAAATCAGGGTAAAGGGGAAGCCGCTAAATGCGCGGCCAATCGCGGGAATGGGGACGTGAGGAAGGCGCGCCTTGGCAGAGACAGGCGAGACAGAGCAACTTTGGGCATTCAACATCACGTCAAGCAACACATCCATACCGCCATCCGAATCTCGAAAACATGGCCTCGCTACGGGCACCTTCAGCCCATTTTCTCTCAGCCTTCCTGCCCGTCGCTCGCGCCTCTCTTATTCCACAACAAGCAGTCCGGCGCATACCTCTGCTTCATCAGATTCAACAACGACTCAATGCTACGATACTCCCCGCTGCACTGGTCCCAATCCCTGCATTACTAGGAGAGCTGTGGGATGGATTACTCAAGGCAGTACCGAAGAAGAAGACCAGTCATATGAAGAAGCGTCATCGGCAGATGGCTGGCAAGGCGCTCAAGGATGTCACGGCATTGAACAAGTGTAGCGCGTGCGGAAGGGTGAAGCGGGCACATATTCTATGTCCGCACTGTGTGCTGAGTATGTTACGTGCTGTGACAATGTAGAGGACTTCGTATTGATGAATCGAACAGGTATCAGACAATGGTTTGGCAATGGCTTCAAGAGCAAACAAGCTCTGCAACGAGAGAGGGCAGAGCAATTTGAGATAGACAACGCGAAACGTGTGGCGTTGGGAAAGAAGCCCATGAAGTGGGTCGAGGACGAGGACACAAAGGCATGATCGCATGCACAGCGAGAAACAAGATGGGAATGTCGTGATGGTCTGGCCGGTGAGCTTCGAGACTGGCATGGTGGAACCTTGGCAGGTCTGTACAATATTTGTACATCGTGAGTGCATGTCTTTTCAAACGGACGTGTAAAATTATTGCATAGCAGAGGGGCGTTCAAGGAATACAGCATTTGCCGTGGTATCGCAGTGCCCAACAACACGGCAAAGCTATTCGACGCAGTGAGCAGGAACATGGACTCAATGTGCAAGCCCGACTTTGGCAGAGAGCAACTGGTGCATTCATGTCCTGGGTGTTGTAAGACGAAATCTATGAAGCTGAACTTGCGGAGATTGGATGTACCACAACACCGCTTGGCGATCCAATGTATCTAGCAACGTGCGTGTGGATTTTGCTGCTGCAAATGTAGAACTGTCAGTCGAAGGAGAGGAGATATGATCCCAAGGCCAATCACTCTCATGAAATCGGTTGCCAAAGCTTAATCGGCATTGAGAGGTTTGGCGTCGGCTTCATCCCCGCGTCGACACTYCCGTCTTTAAACTTACTTCATCCACTCTCTCGCATGATCCGGAGTGCGCTGCGGTCAAGAGGCTACGGCCAGATACTGTTCTCCAAACCCTGCATCGTACCTCGAATGCATATCAGAATGGCTTCCGAGGATTTCACACCTGCACTCCGCTACGCAGATGTCAGTTCTTCCATGAACACGTCAAGCCTGTACTAACTCAACCCCAGCCATAGATCGGCATCAACCTCTCAGACACCGTCTTTCGAGGCCACTATCACGGCAAACAAGCCCACGAAGACGACCTACAGCATGTCGTCAACCGCGCTCTCAAAGCTGGCGTGCAGAAGATGATGATCACAGGCTCGGACCTGGTAGAAAGCAAGAATGCCATTAAGCTAGCAGAAGAGTACCCGGGGCTGTGCTACGCGACGGTAGGCGTACATCCATGCTCTGCAACGAGCTTTACGAAACATCCTGCGGGAGGAGATAAGCTGCTAGAGGAGCTAGGAGCACTGGCCAAGGAGTCGAGGGATCGAGGGACTGCGACAGCTTTTGGGGAGATTGGACTGGACTACGATCGCCTCACGCTTTGCGATAAGGAGACACAATTGGTATGGTTTGCAAAACAATTGGACCTGGCCGTCGAGCTGCAGATGCCGCTGTTTCTGCACTCCCGAGCGGCGGCGGAGGACTTCGAACGGCTGCTCACACAGCGATTGGAGAAGCTACCGAAGCGTGGACTAGTACACTCATTCACCGGGTCGTTGGAGGAGATGCAGCGGATTGTGGAGCTAGGATTCGATGTTGGAATCAACGGTTGCAGCATGAAAACCGAGGAGAATCTGGCAGTTGTGAAGGAAGTGCCTCTCGAAAGACTGCAGATCGAAACGGATGGACCGTGGTGTGAAATGCGACCAAGCCATGCGAGCTCGAAGTTCCTCAAGGATGCGCCACCATTGCCGAAGGCTGTGAAGAAGGAGAAGTGGAACGCCGAGGCGATGGTGAAGGGCAGGAATGAACCGTGTGCGATATCACAGGTGGCGCATGCGATTGCTGCGATCAAAGGGATTGCTGTGGAGGAGGTCTGTGAGGTGTAAGTTGACTGAAATGTTCTCATTGATCTCTGAACATTACGCTAACGCTACGGCAGCGCCTGGAAGAACTCGATTCGCATGTTCGGTCTAGGAGAATCTAGATGACCCTTCCCCAGCAGCGAGATGTGCAACCATTGGCCTCAAGTACATACACAATCAAGTTGACCAGGTCTCCCACTACATCCCAAAGCCTGTCGTCAGACCGACTCTGTACGTCGGTATAATATTCAATCCAATGCAGTGTACACTCTAAGCGTGCCAGGCTGCAGAATATCACACACTCCCTTCTGGACTACCACGCAGTGAGATCCCATCGGCGTGGGAGCGTTCTCAGTCATCAAGCTGAGTGGCAGGCTGGCCTGGATTGACGGGACCCTCGACCACCACGAAGCTCTCGTCGTCGTCGTTCATGGCCAGATACGTGGTCACAACCGGACGGCGTTTCTGGCGCACTGGTCCGTCGGTGTTTTCGTTCTCAGTGCGCTCACGCTTGATACCTCTGATCAGCTCTGTAGTAGGCTGTGCTTCCTTCAATTGGCGCTCTAACTCCCTGATCCGCTCGTTGAGGGCCTCTGTAGTCTGCTCGGGCTCCGGGCTGGCAGCTGGCGTGGGAACGAAGATTTCGTTCAGCTTTTCTATGATTTGTTAGCATCCCGTCACTAAGGACGCTGCCAGGTTTCGACCCRCCGACTGAACGGTACAGAAAGGTGAACACCGCGAATGGCTTGTTATCGCTATTAAGGAAGGTGCTCTTGCAATAGACAGAGCGTCCCGRGACATCGACAGGCGGTGCCAATCCGACTTTGTGAGACACTGACTGGCCCTTCAACGCCTTCTCATCCACCACATTGATCTCGTTCCAGCCTCTAGGGTCCACGTAGAGATTGCTCGCCTCCCCTCGGTTCTTGTGATAAGCCTTGATGACCACCTTGCCGACGTCCTTGTGCTGGTTGATATCGCTCGCAGCTCTCGTTGCCGGGTCGTGCTCCACTGTCACAAGTCAACAAAGTCCTCTGAGCCTGGACTTTTCTCACCAACCGATAGCGATGTCGGAGAACTGGTATGGTCGCTCGGTGCCATCGGGAAGAGTCAGACCACTGCTGATCTCTTCCAAGAGCGGGCTGCCTTTCTGCAGCAACTGGGTGTCCACGCGTGTACCGTCGACATAGATGTCGCAGCAGATGATGTCGCCCTTAAAATGTTCCTCAGAAGGAACGAGCATGAGGACCGCGAAGAGTTGGCCGCTCTTTGACGGAATGTATCTCGTGATATTACTGTTGTCGCTTTCGCCGGTGGAAGTGTCCTCGCGCTCTTCGAGAGGCTTGCCATCTGCTTGGATGCTGACGTCCAGGTGACTGATGATAGCCATGGTGAAGGGTGGATGTGATTACTGCTGATAGTGTCGGGGTCGTAGCCAAGTCAGAGATCGGATGAGATGCAATAGTGAGGTGTGGGTAGAGACGCTGATAAGGAGGGGAGTGAGTGAGAGAAACGGAAGAAGAGATACGAGAGGCAGTCGCCGAATGGCTGCCTTGCGACGGTGAATGAGTTGGTGACGGCGATATCGACAACTCGGGACCAGATTGTGGTAGAGTAAAGTGATGCAGGTCGAGCGTCTGTGACTCCATCACTTGGAACAAAAATGAAGGAACCCGACGACCCTCCCTGTATGGCATGTGCAGCACATGTCAGATACGGTGGCAAAGTGGGCGAGGAAACGTCTCTGGGCGCTCATTATATGAGGTCACCTTATGGTGGGCCAGATAGCGAGACATCAAATCATCCGGCAGGAAGAAAACATCAGTTCGTGGCAGACCATGCGGGCCGAGAACGGAAGTTCACCTAAGCGATTCCCCATTCAAAGATCCAATTGCGGTTGAAATTTTCCAGCCGGGGTGACCAAGGACTCGAACTCAGCACTCCTCTTGCCACAACTCCGGCCGCGCAAGCCACTCGCCCATCTCGCCCAAAAAAAATCAGCGACCAAAACAGCAAAAAACCAGCAGCTACGGGCAGCAGGGTGAACAACACACTCGTTTCATGACATTCTAGAAGAGGTCAGTAGAGTTGATTAGGGGCCCTCTAATCTGTGTGGTTACATTGAACGCTCCTGAGCTAATCGAAAGGCACCATGGGTTCCTAGCCCACAGGGAGGCCTGTATAGCTAGAGTCAGGGTCGGCGTTGAGATGGAGAGGGCAAATAATTTATTAGTTATGTAGCTTAGATGGCTTCAAACTGTGGGTTGCCGGTGTACTTCCGGTAGTCTGAGCTTCGCTCGATTGGGTGGTTTTCATTCACTTAAAATGCCAAGACGGGATTTCCTCGCTAGGATGTTCACAAAATTGGGAACACGAATATACAAGTAGAGAAGGATGTGGGACGGCGTTGGAGTGTAGTAGAGAGCTGCTTTGATATTTGGTGTCGCCGAATGCTATTTCATCCGCAGACCTCCGCCGGGACCTCCCGCATCTCCGCCCTTGTCCCCCATATGACACCGCCATTGATGCAAAAGAAGTGCGCACTGCCGGTGAAAGAGTAAAGGCAGTACCCCGAGTTCTGTAAGGCAAGTTTGATATAAACATTATGATCCAGGTGCTCCTAAACAGGTGCTTGACGATCAGATGCTCGTCGAGGCCATTTCCTTAGCTGGCGATGTTGAGAGCAGACTGTTCAATGCGACCGGACATCGATCCAAGCGTTTCGCGTCGAAAGGTACCGCAGCCCGAAGAAAGTAAGCCGCAGTGTGTGTCGAATGTCGTTATCGCCGCCGAACCTCGTTTTGACGACAGAATCCTCACCCTCGTTCAGTCGATCTCGACGATTTCGACCTCCGCGCGGCCTGCAGTCTCCGACGAAGCCTCCCGAAAACCGCCATCGGCCTCATTGAGTTCCAGCTGGGTGGCACCCACGCTTGGGCGTGCGATCTTGCGTCGGCGCGGGTTTTCGTCCGCGCGCTCCCGCTTCACCTTGACCGAGGCCTCCTGCGCAGCCTGAAATCATCGTTAGTACATGATACACTTAAGTGTGTCATGTTATCGTGGGAATTGTACCTTGTCTGCCTGTGCACGGTCTCGGGCTCGCTTGTGCAGCTCTTGCAGCTCTTCCCGGGAGAGACTGTCGAAATCGCGATCCTCCAATGGAGTGGGTTCCGGCGTAGGCTCGATGACGAGCAGATCCTTGAGGGCCTCTGAAACTAAGTCAGTAATGGTCTCTAGGTCGATATCTAGGTGTCTTACTTGGAGAGCGGTAGGCAAAGATGAACTTGAAGATATTGAACGGGTCTTCGTTCGTTGTCTCCGTGTTGTACTTRTTGGCTCCACGGCTCGGTGCCTGGTAACTGTAACAATCTCAGCCCACAAACATCAACAGCAACAGAACCGATGTCCTTACCCAACGCCGTGAGTGATGGCTCTGCCCTTCAGAGCCTTCTCAGACATGATTCCAAGATCCGTAGTCAGCACGTCCTGCGTTTGTACCAAGGTCTCTTCGCCCATGTCCACGAACGAGACAAGAACTTCGATCTCTCCCAGACTCTTCGTCCGAGCAGCTTCATCGACTTCAACGCGGCCGTCATCGACTGCAATCAGTCAGACGCATGCAAATTCAGACTCAGATCTGCATACTTACCCGTCTCGATCTCAGAAAAGCAGAACTTCTGCTGCTTTCCGCCTCCTACGTTGCGACCTTCGGCGCGCCTCTCATAATAACGTGTGGCGAACCTGTGACTCGGGATCAATGGTGCGGCTTCCAAGACACCATCGATACTAATGTTGAATTCGGCGGTGTCGCGCGTAATTTCCACTCCTCCCTCCACCTTGATTCGCACTTCAAAGACCTTGCCTGTAACAGCCTCGACGTAGCACATGTTGGTGTTCAACTGATCCTCGGAATCATTGTCCGCATATTCTTCCAATGGCTCGCCGTCGACCAAAATCTCGATTTCCACACCCGGGAGAGTGTCGAGGATCGCCATTTAAGAGTGTAAGTGGTTCTTCCGACGAATACGAAAGGTGTTTGGCCCGTAAGGAACCTTTTGCAAAGCCGAGGTGGCCCGATGATGCGCGCGAGTGATGTGACTATCGGATTGGAGGTATGCGTTGATGCTTTTAATCGAAGCGCTTGATAACTGGAGAAAGCAGTTTGCAGGCTGTGCAGATTGTCGTGGGCCGCGTCGAAATGGCGAAGGTTGATGTTGCAGCTCAAGAAAGGTGTTCGAGGAAGAAAAGAAAGAAGATGTGATTAGTGGGGCTCCACGATCTTCGAGTGTCCCGAGTCCCGCTTAGCTCATGTACAACGCAAGTGAATAGAAGCCAAGCAAGCGTGAACTCCGAGCAAAGTGTGCGACCTCTCACAAACTTCACCAGGCTCTCAAAGTTACGCTACCAGGCTGTATACATAGATATTCCCCGCTGCTCGTGCTAATGTATGGCCCGAGTTCTTGGCTCGCAATAAAGATATTGACTAAGAGACAACGGAGCTTGGCGAATCGATTGTGCTTACCCTTCAGCATGATTCGAGCAGATTTACGGGCAGATGTCCTTATTGAAACTTATCGGAGCTTGCAGCGGCAGATTCAGATGATAGAATCGCGGCCTGAATGCCAAAACGAGATTTCCTTGCTAGGGTGTGAGCCTGTTAAGATGGAACAACTGCACGTAAACGGACCATGCTGATCAATGTTCTCATTGCTTAAGAGCTGGTGGTGTAGCTGGAGATCGTTTCGGCTTTGAGCCGTGCACTCCCATTCCGCATTTCCCAACGCTGCTTTCCCGGTATCCTATCGAGGTGACTAGGCATGGGTGACGTGTGCCAGAATGTACTTCTGGAACATGGTCAGATCAATCCTTCGGAAGGAATTCCAAGTCGTACATGATGAGCTCACCAATGTGCCGYACTCTTCCGGCAATCTTGCCTTGCAGTACCAGTTGCTAAAGCGGGGAGGCGCCATCCCGGACTTGGCGAAACGGCGTGCTATGTGTGAGACCACTACTTACAGATCAATGCACCTCCCCAAAGCCACAGACTTCGTGCGTTGCCGATAACTCCCAGGAAAAGTTTCGTTCCAGTAGCATCAGTCGATCTGAATGAACTTCGACCGAGCGCTGCTTGAACCCGCCTTCGAGACTTCACGAAAGCCGTTGCCCGTTTCGTCAAGCTCGAGCTGAATAGATCCTGTGTTTGGGCGGGACTTTTTACGTGGCCCTGGGTTGAGGTCATCGTCCTCCGGCTTGATCTTCACATGACTTTCCTTCGCAGCCTGGAACTTGGTCAGCCAAATGTGAGATTCCAAATCCTAGATGAACACTCACTTTTTCAGCTCGAGCACGCTCCTGGGTGTTTTTGTGGTACTGTCTGAGCTCTTCCAGGCTGAGACTGTCGAAGTCCCGCTCCTCCAACGGCACAGGGGGCGGAGTCCGCTCAACGATGAGGAGGCTCTTCAGGCACTCTGTCTTTCTGTCAGCAAGCAAGGCGTCAAGTATCACTCGAATTGTTACTTACCGAGAGATCGATAGCGTAGGATAAAGGTTGCATCGGCCGTTTTGCCGTTCACAAAGTCGATGTTGCTTCGGTGCACATATTGATTCGTGCTAGCCCCCCTGCCTCTATATCTTTGAATGTTTAGCCATTTACCAGTGAAGGGATTCAATGTTCATTACCCAATGGTGTGAGACAAGGCCTTACCTTTCAAAGCCTTCTCCGAAAAGACATTGATGTCTCCGTCCATTTCCTCGGCTTCAGCAGCATTTGGCAACATAGGTGTTACACCTAGGTGCTTCCCATGATGCATTTTGACCATGATCACGCCTAGCTTCTGAACTCTGTCGTCTTCGTCGGGTAAGTTCAAGCTTTCATCCGCTACGAAAGTATCTCACGGTTAGCGCGTCCCCCTGAAGCCTGTAGGATGGAGTTCAGAGCTCACCCGTGTCGAGCGCTACAAAGTAAAGGCCGCCGTGAACAAAAGCTCCAGACCCGGCAAAAACCGGACTCATGAGGTGAACACCATCAATGGAGATGTGGAAAACCTGCTTGGCAAAGGTATACGTCGTGATGATGATGTCGATGTCGAATAGATCGCGGAAGGTAGTTTCGTGTGAGATAGGCGGCGTAGATGGATAGTGAAAGAAGGTAGGAAAGAAGTAAGAAGAAGCGAAAGATGTAGCCATATGATATGAAGACTGCTCGATGCAAAGGCTTCTATAGTGTCAAGTCCAGTCTAGCGCGAGCGCATGTGAGAATGCACGTGAAGTGAAGCAACAGACACCTGCAATTTTAAGCTCCACGTGAGCAAAAGAGCTTCACATACCTGAAAATCAAGAAGTTTATCAGCTACCGCAATTGTCAACAATGGATCATGGAGAATACGTTGCGCTTGACCTTCGATGTGATTCGAAGAGACCTCTCGGCCACATCAAATACTCTCGGGGAAAAGCATACGAGCTGGCTGCTGTGTTGCTAAGCAATGAAGACGTGATTCGAATGGGCAAAACTTGGGCCAGTATAGGGTTCCCGCTGAAAGAGGTGCAAGCTTCACTCGAGTCTCCTCAAAGTCAAGTCCACGAGATCTTGCAGGTCAAGCGYAACCCTCATGTATACAACACACGACAAGCGACGGAGAGGGCAGTCTGTGCTCAGGCCTCCATGGTCTGCTCGACAAGAGACTTGCTTGAGCTCCCGATGCTTGAAGGCAGGAGTCCGATCAACACCGGCAGGAGCCATCGAGGGATTCGCTGAAGCTAGCTACTTCAGCTGTACCAAGCAGTCGGGTGAAATTACCTGGATACTCCGTAGAAAGGCATGCATGCATTTCCAAGCGATCCTTCGGCTGCTGCGGCGAGCGGGGATGCCGGAGGGGAAGCGGAAAGCAAAGGCAGTCTTCCGCCCCTTCGCCGATGAACATGATGAGCATGCGTCACACATCCCTCAAGGATTGTTGCGATGCGGTCGAGTGGATGGCAGACGACGAGGTCGAGGTCGAGGTGAGGTGCCGCTCGGCGGAATCCGGACTAAGACGCATGGCATGACTTGGCCGTTATCGCGACGACCGCCATCCAAAAGCATAATTCCACCACGCCAGACCGAGGGCACGATAAAGATAAAAGGTGTAAGTCGCCCACGCAACATCTCCTCGCTCTTTTCATTGCCCAGCATGAGCACTCTTTCCAACTGCTTTTCCTCGACCTCCAATGCCACGGCCGTCATTGTCCCCGGTCCCCCGACGCTCGCCATCTCCTACAAGCAACTCCACGCCGATGTCGTCAACTTCCAGAAGAAGCTCGCAAACCTAGGCATTACACCTGGCGCTGCCGTCTCAATCGCCCTCCCTAACAGCTACCCCTTCATTGTTGCAYTCCTTGCGGCAGCATGGCAGCGAGGAATCGCCGCGCCATTGAATCCGGCCTACAAACAGAGCGAATTCGAATTCTACATCGATGATCTCTCCTCCGCCCTGGTGTTGGTTCCGCAAGGGCAAGCAGATGGTCCAGCTGTGAAGGCCGCCAAGAGATATAATGCCGCGGTGGCAGAATGCTACCTTCACCCTCTCACACACGAGGTCGTGCTAGACATCAAGGACAATGGCAAGCTGTCGGGCCATGGAAACAAAGCTGTGGAGGAGGCACAGCCGGAGGATACGGCTCTTGTTTTACACACTTCAGGAACAACAGGGCGACCAAAGGCTGTTCCCCTCTCCCATCGCAACTTGACTCGAACGATGCAGAACATCCAAAACACCTACAGCCTTTCGGCAGCAGACCGAACAATGCTCGTCATGCCTCTCTTCCACGTCCACGGTCTCCTCGCAGGCTTCCTCGCTCCTCTATCGTCCTCTGGATCAGTGATTGTGCCCGGCAACTTCAGCGCAACGACCTTTTGGAAACACTTTGTAGAGCACAAAGCGAACTGGTACACAGCAGTTCCCACGATCCATCAAATCCTCCTCAAGAACCAAAATCTCTGGCCCAAACCCCTCCCCGCAATTCGTTTCATCCGATCCTGTAGCTCTCCTCTTTCACCCAAAGTCTTCCACGATCTCGAGGCCGCTTTCAAAGCACCCGTCCTAGAAGCCTACGCCATGACAGAAGCCGCACATCAAATGACCTCCAACCCCACACCACCCATGAAGCGAAAGCCCGGATCCGTAGGAATTGGCCAAGGTGTAGAGATTAAGATCCTCGACCAAGAAGGCAATGAAGTTCCCCAAGGCAAAGAAGCAGAAATCTGCATCCGCGGCCCTAATGTCACGAAGGGATACCTCAACAACGACAAAGCAAACAAGGAGTCCTTCACCCAAGGCGGCTTCTTCAGAACTGGAGACCAAGGCAAGCAAGATGAGGAGGGGTATGTGATCATCACCGGCCGGATAAAGGAGCTCATCAATAAGGGAGGCGAGAAGATCAGCCCGATTGAGCTGGACAATGTTCTTGCGCAGCACCCATCGGTTGCAGAGGCTGTATCATTCGCCATCCCGGACGATCTTTATGGACAAGAAGTCGGCGTGGCTGTCGTTCCCAAGGATGGCAAGAAGGTGACCGAAGAAGAAATGAAAGCGTACATGGTCGAGAAGGTTGCCAAGTTCAAGGTACCGAAGAGGGTGTTCATCACGGACAACATGCCCAAGTATGTTTGATGAAAAGTCATTGATACATCTGCTAACATTTGCGCACAGGACTGCTACTGGAAAGATTCAAAGACGAATCGTGGCCGAAACTATGCTCAAGGCCGACTCACCTAAATCCAAGCTGTAAACCAGTGAGCAATGCTCAACTTCACATGAGATGCATATACCCAACCTCAAGTCATGTAAAAATAAGAAAACAAGACAAAACGTCGAAAATGAACGCATCCTATTCATAAATCGTCTCTGTCTGCATTCTGCAAGCTGAAATTCCTCTCACATTGAACGAGTCGTTACCCCTATCAACAGCATGAAGTCAAGAAAGAATCTACACAGAAGGACTTTCCCCCACTTCCTTCACGATCTGCTGGTACCACACCTCATGACTCGCCCAGTCCACCTTCCTAACTTGCTCTAACGAGTCCACAATCCCCGCAACTTGAGACGTGAATTCCGCCATCCCGCTCGCAGCAAGTTTATCGGAAGCAGAACTCGCTGCCCGAACCTTCTCAGCAGAGCTTTCTGCCGACAAACGCGCGAGAACGTGTGACTTGAGGCGCTGGAAGAGAACTTTCAGCACGGGGTCCGTAAACCGCACGCCGGCATTGGAGCCAATCTCTGCGGCTTGGGAGAAGAACCGAGTAATTGTCCCCGAGATGGCGGTCTTGGTGGAAGCAGGCATGTTGTGCGCAGTCTCCAATATCGAGAAGGCTTTCTGGGCGGTGGTGGGCTCTTCTGTGGTACTGTAGGGCTCAGTGCTGAGGAGCTGCCACAGTCGGGCCGCTTCGCTCTTCCATTGGCTGCGAACATCCCGTTTGAGAAGGTTCTTGGTGGTGAGAAGGATCGCCCCAATCACGACCACCCGTATGGCTTTAACGCGTAGCTGTCGTAGGCGCTCGGCATCGAGGTGAAGGGTCTCCGGGAGATGGTCCGAGTCCAGCTCGGCTTGGCATATGACAGTCTCGACTAGACCGTGGGTGTACACCTTCGTAGGACTTGGTCTATCAGAAGGACTCCTAACGCCGTCTGGGTCTCGGCGGTCCGCCTCGGATGTTAATGTAGTGTGTGCTTGGATCCACCAGCGCTTGGTGTGCTCCAAAGARGTTCTGCCAGCTTGAAGGTCCTGGGCGAACATACGATGCTCATAACCCGAAGACTCCTGAATCAATGCTGGTGCAGCACTCATAATCATGAAGTTCGAATAGTCCAGACTCAGCACGTCGACCATGCGGAGAAGCTTGAATAGCTTGTCAATCATGGCATCCAGCTCGTCACCGCTACCTTCAGCCCGCAATTCCTCTGCAAACGTCTTGACTTCTTGATCACGGAAAGGCGCGCATAGTTTGGGAAGCACATTTGCCATAAACTCGAAGAAGCCCGAGTATGAGAACACGCCCTGTTGGCACTGACGATGGATGCTCTCTAGATCCAGTGCTTCGGTGATCATGGTGTGCATGCTGTTCCCAGGCTTCAACATACGCAACAGCTTCTCCCGGATGTTCTGCGCTGTTGACGTAGTCCACAAAGCGCCATTACCGGCTTCGAAGCCCGCCTTCATGCTTTCGCAAATGCTTCGATACAAGTGGTCCCGGATCTCGCTATTACGGTCTTCAAGTCTGTAGTCTTTGTTGATTGCGAGCTCATGTGTCAGAATCCGGTTGGAAGGCATGGGCGTGAAAAGCCTGTCGATCTCACCCGACCCAATGGGGGTCATTGGAAGACCGGCCGCTTCAACGACCTCTTCTGGAGGCGGCGCAGGATCGACCACTTCCACACCCCGTGGACGAACCTCGGCCGTCGGGCGCTTCTTAGGACGTTTGCGGCGACTTTCACGAATCGCCTTTTTGATCAGAAAGTCCGCGCGGTCTGGCCCAGCCAGTTTTCTGATCCTACTCAAGAGCATGACTTGATTATCGCGGATTCCCTGCTTGTATTCTCCAGCTACCTCACCACGGTCGTCATCCTTGACGGTTTGCCAAATGGCATCAAGTTCAACGAATGAGGCCACCATTCCTTCAATCAACACACTGGAGTCCTGCAGTCGCCATGCAGCGAAAGCAGAAGTATATGCAGTGTATGACTGCGATAGAGATTCCAGTTGCGTGGGATTGGGCGTGAAGTTGTTCCAATTGTCCAGACGAGTCACAGATGCTTCGAATAGGTTCACAAGCTCAGATGCCTTGTTGATCAGATCTTGCTCTTGGGTCCCGTTGTTGTTAGTTAACACAGCGACTGGATGTCCAACAATCAAGAAAGCACTGAGGAACGTCCGCGTGTTGAGGGCTGCATTCGCATCGTTGGCCTCCTGCAACCCAATATGTGTGAGGACGGCGGTTGTTGATTCAATGATTGTAGTATCCGCTACCAGTGCGGTCAAGTCCTCAAAGCTCGTATTCTCCGCTCGTTGTGTGGTCATGTCCAGCTTCCTAAAGGCAAGTACGGGAACCTTACGCTGGTACATCCTCCACGCCGACTGAATTCGCCTCGCAGCAGCATCCTGGATTCGAGCGGGATCCTCGGACAGCTCTGCTTCCTCCACAATGGCCTCCTCATCCATGTCCGCGACTTCCTCAAGCACGCCCAGCTTCTTCTCTGCGCTATCTGCCCTCCGGGCTCGTCTGGCCTGTAGATTACGCTGATATTCTGCGCGTCTCTTCTCCGCCTCTGCATGCCGTTCCTCCATCTCCGACCGTACCCGTACCTCTTCTGCCAGCTTCCGCTCCTTCACTTCCTCCGCTATGCGCTTTGCGCGGGCGACCTCCTCCGCACATGTCGCCGCAACTTTTGCAAGATACTTCTCCTTGGCTAGTTGTGCAGCCAGTGCACGCTCTTCCGTGTTGGAGGTGCTACCTCGCGGAGCGGCTTTGACAAGTGCGGCACGCAGTCGTACCTGCTCTGCATGCGCCGCTCGATCTGCCAGACGCGCCTTTCGCGATTCGATTATGGATGCTCTGCGCAAGTGCTGAGCGACATAGGTACTCTGACATCCTGACATTGAACTGCGGCGAAGTGTGCCAGAAGTGTGGGAGTGCGCCGAAGATAACGAGTTGCGACGCGACGAGGTTGCCGAGGATTTCCTTCGATTGGAGCTGTGGTTGCGATAGAAGCGGGCAGCGATGTGTGGCGGTGGGCCATATTGTTGTTGTTGTTCCTCCTCCTCGTCCGCCATGATGTAAATGTGTGTGTGTGTGTGCGAGAGACTAAGTATAGTTGGTTGTAAAGGATATGACAGTAGCCCAGGTCAGTAGGTCATACAGACACCTAGGTCTGGCAGGTAATTGGGAGGAGGGGCGAAGGCTGGCAATGACGAATCTGGGCCTTGTGGTCTTGTGATGCCTGCACGAACGTCTCAAAGTTACCATGGAAAGTGAGGTGACGAGCACGAATGACTTTCCTTCCAACGTTAGTAGCGAGGAGGAATGAGGCTCTGTCGTCCTCTGACTTTCTTATTCGTGACCGACTAAGGCACCATGTCCTCGACTCGCCGCATGCGGGCACATGCCACATGCTTTGCCAAGCTCATGTGTTATCAGGAAAGTTGGACCGGACAAAGGTACAAGGGTCGGTGAAAGGGAAGGTTGCCGGCGCTCCGTAAAGTGAAACAACGACAACGCTCGCGCACAGGTGGCTACAAGCATAAAAATGTGTAGGCTTTCGAAGAGCCAAGTGTTTCATCGATTGGTCTCTTCTTCATCGCGCTTTCGTAAGGTACAACATTTCTGAAGGCTGCGGGTAGAGTGGCAAYCTTCAATTGAAACTGCCCTGGAGGCCTTGGCAAGAATTTACCGTGCAGTATACCATCCCGATGAGGCATAGCTCAACAGGAGCTGAGCCCGGTGTGGGTGCCCCCTCCTGTGAGGCTCCGGTGAAATAGGCTTTCTGCATTAACGACAGCGGATTAAGAAGGTATAATCGATAAGACATTCGACCCTCCGTATTTGACTCTCCGCAAGGCTGCTGCCTTTTGTGCTTGTAGCTATTCTACCAGTTCGTGAGCGTTGTCGTCCATTCACCACAAGGAGAGACGGCAATCTTCAATCTCACCGGCTCCTCTTGCCGGCCACATCAGATCATCATTCCTTCTCAATGGACAGCGAGATGGATTACAACGGGGGACATGGTCATGGGAGGCCCAGCATTGTCGATAATTTTGCGACGGGTACACTGGCCGGATCATCAGAATCTTTTGAAGGACCTGCTCTCCCTCGCCAGCCAGACTCAGACCTCCGCGGAGATATTGTAGAGACGGAGCCGGCGCTGACATACGACTCGAATCACTGTAGCTCCCACGAAGACGAACCGTACGTAGACTGCCCAAACCTGATTGTCAGCCATTTCTGATGTTGGCAACGGAAGTGGATCTTTCGACTCTTCAGCTTTCGCCGTTCTTCAAAGCGACCTCGCAAAATATCTGCAAAATGATACATCTAGGAACACGGTCCAAACTACGCCACAGCATGGCACTTCCAGTGCATCCTTTAACCGTCTCCCTCGTGCTGTTGCTGCATTTCGACGACCCGAGACACAGGATCCTACAGACTTCTGGTATTGCAGTTCGGACAGATGGAACTCTTGGCTCGATATGGTCGCATCTGGAGACAAGAGAGCGGCCAGCACTTCGACAGTTGCCCTTCGAGCGTTCCACATCGCTGGATTACTCATGGAAACTGACGAAGGCATGAATGCTGAGACTCCTTGCGACGTCTGCGCGCGGCAGAGCAAATACAYGCCTTGTCGGGTATATGCTAACAAGTCAAGCACAAGGTGTGCTTATTGTATCAATAAGCATCGGAGTCATTGCTCCGCTGAGCCTTGGGTTGATCAACGCGATCGTGTCATTGTGGTCTCTGATATGCCATCAGAACAAAGCGCATTAACGAGAAACCAAAGCGCTATCATTCCTCAACAGTCGAGGTCGGCTCCTCTGCCGGTGTCTGAACGACGTCCACAAACCGTCGACCCATCAGATTTCTGGTATGTGAGTGAGGATAAATGGGATCAGTGGGCAAGACAAGCCTCCGGAGCATCTGGCAGCGACTTGAAGAACAGCGCTAAGACGAGTATGCGATTAGCCTCACGCGCTGGGCTGATTATGGAGTCGTGCGATAGTCACCTTTACAACCCTCCGTGTACACTCTGTGCGCAGAAGCGGCATTCCTGCAAGGTTCTAGCAGGCGAAATTGGCCGATCCTGCGCTTACTGCAGTTTTCGCCGCGTGCGTTGTTCCAATATCGCTCAGCCATCTGTTACTAGGCCTGCCACATCATCCTCGCGGGTTCCTTCTGAAAGCGCAGAACTCAGGCCATTCAAACTTGCCCATCAGTCTATCGGAGGGACTCCAACAGGAAAGGCATTGACTAAATTCCGCCGACCCCAGACATCCAACATGTCCGATTTCTGGCATTGCAGTGTAGAAAGATGGGATGAACTTCACCGCCACGCCACTTCCTCCCTTGCCGAGGGCAAACCATCACCTTATTTCGTGCTCCAGCTGATTAATAAAGCTGGAAGAATCATGGAGACCTCAGAAGGGATGAACGCCGAGAAACCTTGTGATTCCTGTACGCAGGCCGGGGCAGTCTGTAGACTTTCCATCACAGGTCGGAGATCCAATGAGCGCTGTGCATTCTGTAAATTGAAGTACAAGAAATGTAATGTTCTCGGAGGCGACGCGTCTAACTCGCCCGGGCCTTCGAGCGTACAGCAGGCGCCACGCATTGAGCCTTCGGATACTTTGGTTCGGTCGGACGTGCCTCATCTAGGAGCGAAGCGCAGGAGGGTGGAATTTGGCAACGGCACTGACGCCCTGCCGGATTCAACGGCTTCAAGTAGTAGCACTCCTGCATGCCAGGATCAGGACAACGCTGTCAGCAATTTGGAAGCCAAAGTCTTGATACTTCACCAGCAGGTTCAATTGCTGATAGCGAGAGATGTCGCACGTGAAGCCGAACTTAGAAAGCAAACAAGGAGAGTCAAGCTTATGGCGCAGAACTTCCAGCGAGTCGGAGCCGATCTATCTAAAGGGTGGAAACGCTTCTTGAGGGACGAGTTTCCAATTGACGACGACGGCGACGATGACTCTAGCTCTCTGCGATGACCTTTCGCAGATGCAGAATAGTGGGCAGTATGTATGAACTTGCAATTCCGTGTCGTGGGGACTCAAATTTTGGATAGCACTTGCTCCCAGGAATACCACCTTCGAAGGTACCTTATGGCACAGCCATTTGTAACTCAATCCGATTTCGAGGGAGAGCGCGCCGCTGGCGGACCGGCATTGGCGGTTTTTTGTCTCTCTAACCATTTTGCCTTTCGCACCTGATGGGAGCTTGATTTTGATTTCACTATTCTCGGAGTTGGCAATGGGTCCGGGCCGTCTGGCACAGGTTCCACCATCTTTATGGGGGAAATGTATTCTCTTTGATCACGGTCCGCGTATGGCTTTCGATACTGTGACATCTCGACTCTAGTAACGGCTGGCCGGAAAGCCGATTCGAAGGCTGTGGGGGAATCATCGTGGAGAATAGTCTACCAGAATGTCAGCAATGTTACGGTTTGGAGTTTCGTACGACTCTCAGATACTGAGTACACTGTCACCAACCGCAAGAATCAAAGCCCTCAAAGTGTAGGCAGCGTCATTTCCAGCGTTGTGCCTAGAATCGAAGTATGAAAGTCAGCTGATGCCTTGCACTTCTGTAACTTCAGAAGCTTTTGAAGACACGCTGATTTCTTGCACTTCACATTACGTACAAGGACTGTGGTTCCATGCCCACGGCCTCGCAAAGCTTTTTCAGGCCGAGTTGGGATTTACCTGGACCGATGGACTGAGTATCCACGATGGCAACAACGTTCGGCGCGTTCATCAAGTCGAAGTCAAGGTTGTTGAGATATGCCACCTCGTTCTTCACGCCATGGCCAACAAGCACGATATTACGACTCTGATCCGGTCCTGCCGGAGCAAATATTCCACCCAAAACGTCTTTGGCCTGCGATTTTTCTATCCAAGTGCTGTTACCGAACGAAAAAGCCTCTGGATTGCCTTTGACGTGACGTTTGTTGACAAGATGCCCGAATTCCTTTATTCTGAAATGCTCCGATTTCATCTTCGCCAGCCACGCTGCAGCCCTCGATCCAGGTGGTATCTGCGTCGAGTTATGAGTGATAAGGGCAGGAGTGTAGAGGATGAACTGGACATTACATTCGCAATCGTAGCTACATCCAGGATGGATACGCCAATTTCAGTGGTCTTCGAAAGTCGTTAGCCGTCCATATCTACATTGTTCTCTCCAGGAGTGGGCTCGCATGACAGGGTCGCCAACGACTACAACCTCTCTTTTCATCGAAGATTCGTCGAATCCATGAGAGGTCTCTCGAGCAGCCCGGCACTCGAGCGTTAGCAGCGAGTCAATTCTCGCAGAGCAACAACGAATGTAGGCCATTGGTTATAAATAATGATCCGCGATACAGAGAGACGGTGTATGTCAACTAGGGAGGCGCAAGTGCAAAGGCTTATGTGCTGACCTTATTTTGAGCGAATTCGTAAGCCTCGCAGTCGATGGCAATGAATATGGCATTCTCGATCTCGCTGGGAAGTCTTCCTTTGGAATTTGTTCCTAGCACCCTTCCAACCTGCGCTAACGTAAGGCGAGGCGTAGATTGAGGCGCGGGTCGAGGCTGTTGCGACTTCTCCAGCCGGTGAATTCTGGGAGTGGMCTCCATATGTCCCTGGCCTGATAAGCGAGAGACAAATGTCCAGATCGGCCGCGACGGTACAAAGGAGCGCCGGAAATTATGCCCTGGAAGCCAGGCCCGGCTAGAGCCTCGCAAATATATGAGGTGGCATCCCATAGATGTGGCAGAGCTGATATTTATGTGTTCGCTGCAGTTGGTGAAGATAGACCGAAAATGTAATGACAAGAGTGATGTGGTCTACCTCTACCTTCACCTGAATCGCGGGCCGGAAAAACGCCGGCTATTCAATGTTTACCCGCACGTTTAACGAGACGGCAGACGAAAGCACAGTAGCTGGACTGAGGCTGTGGAGGGAGACGCATTTCGTGGCAATCATTGCACTGAACGTGGCCCAGGCAGCTCACTTGCCCGTCACTTTCATCGATATCTTACTGATACAGTGGCTGACGCTCTTCTAACTCCGCGCTAAATCAAGACCGAATCAAGACCACACCTATACTCAACCCCCGCTTGCCTTTATCGCTCTGAAGACCGAGGCAACATACTCCCGGATGGTTTTGCTGAACGACATGGCGTGGAAGAGGCGCTCTCGCACTTCGCTGTCAAACACGACCGTCATAGGATCACTTTTGTCGTCCTTATTCCAGCCGCCTTTTGCGACACCCAGACCATTGGCGTTCCCTACAGCCTTTGGCATGAACCGTGCAATATTCCGCAGAACCAAAACAGCGCGTACAGGAACGCCTGCAGCTTCCCCATTCTCGTCCTCCAGCATGGTCAACTTTGTCTCCTCTCTGACGGCTGGCAACGAGGCCGCGTCTGGTGTCAGATTGTGCTTGGTCCTGGTAGTGTCACTTTCTGGCAAATGTGTTTCGATATGCCGTGCAAAGAGCGCAGTGGATGACACTTTGGCCCCAGAAAATTCAGTCGAGGTGCGCGCACAATCCGCCCATCGACACTTGTATGTAGTCTTGTCCGCCGTCTCGAGGTCCAGATTTTCTCTAAACGAAAGCCCACTGGCACCATTCGGCACACTGGAAGGCGTCGCTGGGAACGGAACCGGCGTGGAGTCGAGATCCATCTTGTCAACTTCCGATGGTGTGAGCGCCTTCTTCGGGACTTGCAGATGATGTATCAAAATGTGTTTCAGCATATCTTCACTTGACCTGAGCCACTCCGCACAATCGAGGTCTCGTGCGATACGTCCACTGGGGTAGCCCGTGATAGGGTCGCGGGGTCCGTCAACAGTACTTGTCACCTGCCAGTGGCAACGGTAGAGTTCCTTGCCCTTATCGCTTGCTTTTGCCCCTGGAAGCATGCCCGTATCTACCGGAGCCTTGCGAGATTTGATGCCTCTGATGACATACTTGTTTGAGCCTGCGACCTGTGCTGTTGCACCCTGGAAGGTCGTGCTGACATTTTTGATGAATTCGCCCGCTATTAGATGCGGGTGCGTGGCCGAATAAGGCACGAATGTGCCCTGGTATGCCTGCCACAAGGATATTTGGGTCATCTCAGCATTTGAATCTGCCACGAAACACATTCGCAGCCATTCCGACGATCGATCTGGCTCATCCATTTTCAGCAGGCTCTCCACTATGCTTGTTGATAGACGGGGTACTGGAGGCGGCGCACTGTTGTCAACCTCAGGTTGCTTGGTTGGGTGCTGTACTTTCTGCTCTTTGGTAGTGAACAGCACGAGTCGACTGAGCTGCCGGCCAAGAGCTTCTGCGTCCGTGAACTGCAGCAAATTCTCCACGTTGTCGCTGAATGAGGTGTACTGCATCAAAAAATCCAGGCAGGCCGAGCGCAACTCTTCGTCCTCGACCAGCAAGTATTCCTGGACGCGTCTCAGGACCAGAGAAGGCACATCGTCGAGTCGTTTGGGCTGGGGATGGGTCATTGCAATCCTGCTTATGGTCTTGAGGGCCGTCACGACGGCGCCGCGATCAGAGCTGAGCGTTTGCTGAATCAAGCCTTGATATAGGGGATCTTGGGCGCTGACGTCGATATACTTCAGAACTTGCTCGGCGATGTCAAGAACGTAATGCCGTAGCTCTACAATGCTAGTATGCTGAGGTATGTGCAGGACCACCGAGATCAGATCCCTGATGAGAGGTAAGCGAGAGAGGTAGGCTGCGTTTTCTTCCTGCAACGACATATTGCGGGTCACCAAGGCTGCTTCCGTCATCCGATTTAGCTTTGTGATGAATGTCGAGTCCAGTACTGAATCGTCCGAGACAATCGGAATGTGAGATTTGAGCCGTTGAACAATGTCCGGAGTGCCATCGAGACCATTGAGAGTCTCTTCATCACCAGCGAAAAACTCTTCGTCGTACATGACATCCCAGTCAATATCGTAAAAGAGGCCTGTCACAGAGAGGACTTTCTTGATCAGGGCATCAGCCAGTCCAGGAAATTGATCAAAGCGGTACTTGTCGCCTCGTTCATGGCTAATCTTGACGAGATGATGCAGCGCATACTGCTCTTCATCTGGAATACCACTTTGCAAGGCAAGCTGTGCACGAACGTAGRTGTTGGGTCCAATGAAACCTGTTCCTGGAAGCATGATGTTCCTGTACTTCTTGGCGAGAGGTCCAGCACTGGCCTCGAGCTTCCGTTTCCGCTCATTACGGTAGAACTCGGGATTGTTGGCAGGCGTGATGACAGGTTTGAGCGATAACGCGTATGCTTGTGATGGCTCATATGAGGCAAGTGTGGCCGACGCGCCGTTGGTAACGGATGAGCTAGGCATGTGGCCGTTCACACCAGCTCCTGGGGTAGGAGACGCCTGCGATCCTTGATTTTGGCCGCGCATCTGCCGGCCAGAAGTGAGGTCCGGCTGGAAGAGTTGGCGTTGCGGCGGCTGCTGTCTGAGGCCGCGAGTCGTTCGGCCAGCCCCGCTGCCCGGTTCATCTGCATTCTCCATCTTTTCCTCCTTAGGTGTCTTTTGTTCTGGGCTGGCGTCGCTGGCGTCCCCGTTCAGCTCCTGATCGCGCGTTGCGGGCTTCACAAAGTTTTCCAGCGTTCGCGTCATAACATTTGCGCCCTTGGCTGTCACCTCCTCCAAGATCTCCTTTGGCGGCGGCTCCTTCTGCCAGTGTGTGCTGATCTCATACGCGCATAGATTCTTATAGTAGACGTTCTTGATCTGGAATGCTTGCGCCGCGGTGTACTGGTTCTTGCCAACAAATTCCTCCGCCAGTTTGCGCCACATCAACGGCTTCGCTTTGGTGTCGGAAACGAGATCATATCCTCCTTCATCGACGACGCGACGGTACAACTTGAACAGGTCGACGTGTCGAATGCCGACTTTTGGCTCGGTTTCGAGATTTGTGCTGCGCAAGAAACGTGTCAGCGCAAGTGCATTCTTGGGCGGTCAACACGCCGGATGGAGATTTCGTACCCGCGCTTTTCGTGATAACTGGCCAATTTCTGCATAAACTCCTCGCGCTCGTCGGAGCGCTCTATGGACTCTCCTCGTTTGGGGGCCATGTCGAAGATGGACAGGTCCGCCTGCCGGCGAGACGGGAACGGTGGTTGCACAGGATGAGCGTCGAGGCAACTTCCCGGCCCAACAAACAGAGGAAGAAGTCGCAAATCAAGGCCAGGCGTTTTTGTTGTGGTTCCAACTCCAGCAGAGCGCGCAAGATCAATTCAGATACAATGCACTACCAATCGCTAGGTAATAAAGAGTCCCTGGATGCGCGACGAGAAAGCGCGATGCGGCTGTACCCGCGCTCCTGCCTTCCTACTTGGGACGGAATCAGCTCCGCACAGCTTTTACTAGGACCTATTGAGTCTTCACTTGAAAACACTGCAAAACATTGAGAATACTGCAACGTGCTCGCAATGTGGCGTGCCTTGTTAGTCTCAAGAGGCGTATTCGATACGTTGCTATGCTCGCTCTCAATGAGCTGCTAATCTACAAGCACTAACACCAGCTGGATAAGCCGACATCATGGCATTCAACCTGACTTTCGATGTCATCAGATTCTCGGAAGCCCTCAGTCCCTCTGGCACAGCGAAGATTGAGTGGACTCACATCTCTGGATCACACATACAGGTGGTTCTCGAAGGAGACGACAGCCGGTATAGCAATGCGTCCCTTCGCATGGACATATTCCAAGGGACGACGCTCCTGGTAGGTTCCGTAATCACTCTCAAGGCCAGATCTAAGAGCTGATGCTCAAAACAGGAACGTGTCAACGTCGCTGAATACATTGACGCTTCTAGTCGCTTTCGCGAGAACAAGATGCGCGCCGGAACGACCTTCAAGATTGAAGAGTTGGCCATTTTTGGTATTACGAAGGAGCCAACTTTGGCTCTGCGATATCAACTCGATGACAAGGTGTGCCTGAAATTTGAAGTATGCCTCTCTCCGAACTCTGACTGACAAGCTCAGGCTCGACGGATCCAGTTGCGGTTGAAGAGCGCCGAAGAATGCCAGCACATCGTGAGTATTCTCTCGAAGCGAGGCATGGAGTTTTCGCACCAGCGTCCAAACACAGCTCGGACCGACACATCCTCCACTCGCCCAAACTCGATGCAAGTTGATGCTAGGCCGCTCACCACAAGCATCTCGCAAGTCTCGCAACAAAACCAAAAGCCCTCATTGCCCAAACCAAGCCCATTCCACATTCCCGACCTGGAAGCTGGTAGCCTCTCGCAAAGACCGCTTGCCAATGCTATACCGTCCACCCATAAAGCCAGTCGATTAACTGCTCCGGAGCGAGACTTATCCTGCCGACCATCCTCAGCCCAGCTGAGACGATCTGAGCCTTCACGGCCGATTGTGTCTGAGGTCCATGACGTCCAACAAAGCTGGGAGGCATGCTCGAATCTCGCGTTAACTCAAGGAAATGCCAGTTCGGGAATTGCTCAGCACGCAGCCGAGCCATTCTTCCAGTTTCTGGGGCCAGGCCCAGATGGAAGTGCAGAGGCTCTACCGCAACAAGAGCGTCTGKGCGTATTCCAATCCCATGCTTATCTTCCATCATCAGACTCCACAGATCTGCGACCTTCGACCGCTCTTTCATTGACGTCGGCGACGTCTATATTTCCGGACACTCTGGAGCATGAGATTCCGCCACAAAGAGTGCTGCCATTCAAAGCTTCAAGCAATCAGCGTCCTTCATCTGCCGTTTCCATGCCATCTACTTCTTCGCTCACCATGCACGACACGCTGGAACACGAAATTCCACCACGCCGTGAACTACCGTTCAAGCTACCATCAAGTCGGGGTGGTAAAGGTAATGTCAGCACTTCGTCGCCGGGATCAGCATTGCCTCAACCGCCTTCTAAGAAGGCTAAGTTATCGGCGCAAGAACGGCCGAAGACTGCCAGCTCTGCCCAAGGTCGCACAAGTGACAGATTCGATGATGATTTTGACCCTACACAGACCATGCGACTTCCCGTGCAGAGCAACCTTGCTTTCGCTGCTTCGAAATCCACCCACAAATCCACCCACAAATCCACCCACACGGAGAGTGATCATCGCTCTGAAAGCACGGCGCCAATGAAGGAACTCGTGTTTAAGAACAGCCGAGAGTCCGTTGTCAGAGCACGTATGGACAGCACAATGGATGCACCACACGAGGTTGAATCTCCGCCCCTCGCCAAAGCGCAGAATCCGGCTGCCATCCCGAGAGCAACTCGTTACCCCAACGCAGGCGGGCACAGTGGAGATGACGCAAGCTGTAACGCGGCGATCATGCCCTCAGCAAACGAGTCGAATGAATTGACCTTGTATCAATACACGTCGCAGACACCAGAGGCAAGACAAACTGCTCTAGACCAGTTTATGATCGACAATTTGCAGGATCCATCATTCACGACTCTGTGCGAAGATATCGAGCAGTGCTGGCGGAGGATTGCGTTGGGCCTCTAACTACGTTCGACATCCTCTGTTGCTGTCTCATGCGCATGTTGCACATGCAGGAAATAGGTGGGACAAAATTGCTCGATCCTCCGTGCCGGAAACAGCACCATTTAGCATTCATTCCTTTCGGCCGTATCATTAAGTTCAGTCTTCGCTTTCCGCAGAAATGCTCGGGCTAGGCAGCTCGACAATAGAAACATCATTCTTCGCCTGTTGAAGTTCCCCCAGCTCTCGGTGATTCATCCCGATCGCACCACCGGGATGATTGCGCAAGAAAACAGACTTTGTATTCTCTCGGTGAAGCTCGTCGGCGATGGTGAGGGCCAACATGTCTGCCACAGCGAGTGCCACCGTAGTTGAGGTAGTAGGTGCTCGGACTCCAAAGGAAGATTCCTCCGGCACGGGAATAGGCGTTGGGAGCAGAATTCCATCTTTCTGTTTGGCCAAAAGCTGACACTGCATGGGATCATGGTGAGAAGTCATCGCAATCAATCGAACACATTCGGGGATATGAGGCAGGATGTTGAGCAGCTCCGGCGTTTTCCCGCTGAAAGAGACGAACAGTAGCACATCCCGTTTCCGGATGTCGCCCAAATCTCCATGTACGGCTTCGCTGGCGTGTAAGAAAGAGGCGCTGATTCCCAGACTTTTGCAAGTCGCTGTCAGCTTTTGGGCARTGTAGCCGGACTTTCCAACGCCGCAGATGACGACTTTGCCGTCCAATTCCTGCGCTTTGACGATCGCATCCACGGCGGCGGCCAATCCATTCCTGGCGCGGACATCATTCGTGTACAAATCAGCTACCTTGGCGAGAGCGTCAGCCTCCACACGGAGAACTTCAATGGCTCGGTCCAAGAGTCTGCTGCTGCCGCCGCTGCCTGCAAGGCGACCAAGTTCGAGTCCTTCGTCTTCGGGCGATAACGGGGTTACTGGACTAATCGTGCCAGAAATCCTCTGCCTCTTCGCTGGTCGGGGTGAAGCCACGGCCATATTTCAAGTATTGTCCAAGGAACCGGAGAAGGAAAAAAGCAGAAGCTGGTGCCTGGCGTATTGAACGATAAAAATTCGAGATAAGTTGTTGGTTCGGGTGGAGGCACGTGTTCAGGGCAAGCAGTCAACCAGGTTCGATGAGGAAGATGTATGTTTCTACTCGGATGATGATAACAAGAAACACGGTAGTACTCCGAGCGGCCGTAGCGCGCACGTCCTGTGGGGCGGGAGGTACGTTCAACTCATATGTAATCGCATCAAGGGCGTCATCATCGATATTTGGTGTATACAAGTTCACAATCGGGATGGGCTAGATTCCGGAGATCGGGCGTGCGCGAGCAGGGAATTGGGAAAGCTAGTGTCACGTCTTCGGGGAGCTAGAAAACAGTGGGCGTGGTCCGGTTGCCTTGCGCCAGTGGTTGAGGAATGGAGTTGTGTAGCTAGGATCGTAGAACAGATAAAGGAGGACGGCAAACCCGGCGTTCATTGGACACTGGCAGAAGAGCCGGTTGGTAGGTTCCMGACAATGTATTTCAAAGCAAAGAGTACGTATATGTGCGGAGGAGCTGTTGTGAACTTTCGACGCTTGTAGCTAGAACCTCGCGATCAGTGATCACTGTTCTTTGTTGGGCGGCGTTCACATGTAATAAAAATAAATCCGGGGTGTTGTCAGACACGCCTCCGAATCGCTGTCAATGCCGCAATTTCTCCAGCTTTCAAACTTTGCTCTACTCTACAACGGCTTGATGCCTTTGTGAATCGCTGCGATTCCCATGCTCAGGTTCTCCCAACCGCTTTCCAATGGACCTTCTCCATTGTCATGCCCCGGGATTAGGAACCCTGCTTCTCGTATCATCTTCGCCCACTCCGGCTGCGATGGGAACTTTTCAATGCTTTCCACGAGATACTGGTAGCTGTCGCGGTCAGCAGCCACGATCTGTCCAATCAACGGAATTGCACTGAACGACCATCTCTTATACAAGCCATTCATGATTGGATTGGAAAGTTGCGGCGCAAATTCCAGGCACGCGAACACGCCTCCCGGCTTCAAAACCCGGAACGCCTCCTTAAGAGCGCGATCCTTGTGCGTGAAGTTGCGGATGCCAAAGGCGACAGTATATAGGTCGATGCTATTGCTCTCAATCGCATCCAGCTCTTCTGCGTTTGCTTCGAGGTAATCCACTCGACCGGCGCTCTGATATGCCGTGGCAGACAGGCGCTTTCGGCCTTCCGCGAGCATGTCGGGGTTGATGTCGGATATCGTTACGTGTGTGTGGTGGTCTCGGTTGATGTTTGTGGCGTGGTCAAGCATGCGAATGGCAATGTCACCACTGCCACCAGCAATGTCCAATATCCTCTGCCCTTTCTGCGCGTTCGGCGATGTGATTGTACGAACTCCAGGGTTGAGCGAGCGCACAAAGTGGTCCTTCCATAGTCTGTGGATGCCGAGAGACATGAGGTCGTTCATCGTGTCGTATGTGCTCGCCACGGACGAGAAGACGGCGCCCACTAATCAGGGTATTAGCAAGTCTATACGCGAACACATGCATTCAAATCACACCCTTCGATGCCTTCATTGATTCGGCCACGGTTTCGAATCCGAAATGTGTCGTCTTGTCTTGTCCTGGCCGCTCCTGTGGCTGCTGTGGCTGCTGTCCTCGCCATGTCGTAGATGCGAACGTCCTTCTGCTACATTCTGAGCATACCCAGCTCCTCTGGCTAGCCAATCGTAGGCGTTTCGCCGCGTGAGGAATTTGTATTGACATGTTGGTGTTGATGTTGTGTGAACGAAAGCTGCGGGAACTTTTTGGCCGCTTCTGAGTTCAGGTACGACTTTGAGTTGCTAGCGCGAAATGAATGTTAAAGTACTTTACGTATCGACTACATCACGACAATCATCAGATCCATCACTTCGTTGTACACGAATTCCTGTCAAACGTTAACCTGTCTGACGATGCCGTCATTCAAATCCATCGTGAACCCGATCACCTGCACGCCCTCAAGAGCTTTCTCTGCCCTAAGCTTCAGCACATCTTCTTTGATAGATTGCTCCAGCTCCTTCTCCGTAAAACAGCCATAATCACCCAGAGATACAATTCTGTCTGCGGCTTGTGGTGTGCGCTTCTTTGCCTCTTCTACGATCTGCCGCTGGGTGAGATGCATCACGCCGCAATCTACGGAGATGTGTCAGTACGCTCCATGGTCAGCATCTTTGTCTTGGCGGCACACCGGTGTGGTGAACAACGAGAAGAACATCAGCGTCAGCCAATGACCTGAGCAACAGCACGCTCTTCACGACATCGTCGTTGGCTCGCCCTCCGGCGTTCCTGATGACCGCAGCGCCTATGTTTGGGCCAAAGTACTGTTCAGGGACGCAACGAGGATCGAGGCAAGTCACTGCACCCATTAGCTGCTTTTTCAAAGCCTGTAGCCGATCGATGCTAACATATGAGAATGCCCTTTCGCTCGCCACTGAAAGCGGCACGTCGAAGCTCTTTCATGGTCGGAAAAGGTTGGAGCTTCTTGGACCATGTCTCATTGTTGGCTAGGAAGCCCTGGACGCGGGGAGGAAGCTCTGCCATGTTAAACTTTGTCAGTGTATGGTAGTCGAATCCGTTTGGTGCCGGAGTGAGGATGGTGTTGGAGACGGCTGGACTGCGATCTCTTATAGACTGCGGTCGTAGTCTCGCCTGGCTCTTGTCTTACAAGTTTGACGACATGTTTGCCAATGATTACTGATGCAACTGCTTCGATGTACGCCGTGAAACTATAAGATGACCTCCAGCTCAAGCACAGTCAGCCGTATACAAGCCATAGGATGGGCGGCTACTGATTGGTACAGCCAGCAGCTGTTCAGGACAACCGTTCAGAACGAAAGCTGACATCTGGAGCCTGATTACAGCTCTCCCTCAAATCTTTCCGTCTCATGATTTGTTTATATGTGCAGGACGCTAGGCGCGACCTTGATGCACATGCTCGGTCCTAAGATGAGACGTGTGAAGCCTTCTTCGTTGGCAATTCCTTGGGGATCGCTAGCTGAGCGTACTCAGTCTGCAAAGAGGCGATTCGCACCGCATGTTGGATACCATTTCACAACGACTGGAACGGTTTCCAACATGCCACTGCCGGTTAACAAGAGTGTGGTGTCCTAGCCGCGTCGTCGACAGTACACGTAAGCTGGATCCATATGCACTGTGGGACTGGCACGAGTAGATCGGGGTTGGAGCCTTTGACGAGCATCATTCTCAACACAGTTGGCCCGTCAAAGACGTATGGAGTTATGATGGAGAACAAGACTGCCTCGACTGCACTCTTCTGAATCTTGAGCGATCGACAGCTGACTGATCAAGGTGATCCGAGCTCGAAATTCAAATCTGGAGAGCCGACAACGTGGAGAAATCGCCCAGCTAATGCCGGCGTTAAGCGCCGGGGCACCACTTCTTSGTATGCAAGAAGAGGCATTGCTCTCCGGTCCCGCCGCATGCAATCACAACGCGCAATACAATGTCAAAGATGGCAATGAGAAGATCAGCGGCGGCTCTGGACAGGGTGTTGCTCGCCCAGGGCGCTCTCAAAAGACCGAACAACGGATCGATTTGTTCAGGTTGCCAGCGAAGATGGAGTTCCGTTTCGCAGAAACCAGGATCGGATCGGTGTGTACCTTCTCCTCAGAAGGGCCTTTCCTTCACCGTACTGACAAGTTGTGCAGCGTTCGTTTCCCCGGAGCTGTCAACTCGAGGTTCACCACATCCCTGGGCTTCTCCCGCGCCAGCGAAGACGATGCAATGCCCACATATCGTGTACTGGACCAGGACGGCGTGGTGATTGAGAAAGAGCAGCCCGATATCAGTGATGAGGAAGCAATCAGATTGTACAAGGACATGGTCAGTGTCTCTGTCATGGACCTGATCATGTTTGACGCGCAACGACAAGGACGCGTGAGCTTCTACATGGTTTCTGCTGGCGAAGAGGGAATTGCCGTTGGCAGTGCAAGCTCTCTCAACCCCAAAGATCCCATATTCGCACAATATCGAGAAACCGGAATCTTTCAACATCGTGGGTTCACTTTCGACGACTTCATGAGCCAATTATTCGCAACCAAAAACGATCCTGGCCTTGGTAGGAACATGCCTGTCCACTATGGAAGTACAAAATATCACATTCACACAATCAGCAGTCCGCTGGCCACTCAAATACCCCACGCATCTGGTGCGGCGTATGCCGTGAAGATGCAAAATCAGCAAAACCCCAACGAGGAGCCGCGGGTGGTTGCATGCTATTTCGGCGAAGGTGCTGCTTCGGAGGGCGATTTTCATGCGGCGCTGAACATCGCCGCCACACGATCATGCCCGGTCTTGTTCATATGCCGCAACAATGGATATGCGATCAGCACGCCGACTTTGGAACAATATCGTGGGGATGGAATTGCATCTCGTGGGGTGGGGTATGGCATCGACACGATCCGAGTGGATGGCAATGATATCCTTGCTGTGCGCGAGGTGACGAGACGTGCAAGGGAGTWGGCACTGCAGGACGGTGGTAGACCCGTCTTGATCGAAGCGATGAGCTACCGCGTCTCCCACCACAGCACATCTGACGATTCCTTTGCATACCGTGCGAAAGTAGAAGTCGAGGATTGGAAGCGAAGAGACAACCCCATTACTCGTCTACGTAAATGGATGGAGGGCAAGGGCATCTGGGATGAGAGCAAAGAGAAAGAATTGCGGGCTGATACGCGAAAGAATGTACTGACTGCGTACCGGAAAGCCGAAAAGGAGAAGAAGCCGCGGCTCGGTAACATGATGAGCGATGTGTACGCGGAGCCCACTGAAGAGCAGAGGGAACAGATGGATGCCTTGCGGAAGATCATCCAAAAGTATCCCAACGAGTATGATGTCTCTGAGTTTGAAGGCGGTCTGGATGGCTTGACTTTGGATAAGAAGTAGGATAGTATCAGAGATCTTCCAACCCCAAATGACCAACAGTCCCCAAGAACTCCCCACTCTTCCCAGCTCCCGCATCTTGCTGTCGAAGCAGCTCATCAATGTCGACGTGACCTGCTGTGAGGTATCGTTCACTAACACCAACATTGACCCGCTGCCTGAGCATATCCTTGAGCTCCGCTCTCATCGCGCCGAGTTCAGCCTTTGTGAGCTCACGCGCTTCTCGCTCCTTCTTCTTGCGGCCTCCTCCACGGCCTCGCTTTCCAGTTGCCTCCTTCTCAAACTCCTCACTGTCGTAATCCACACCCAGTTCCTCTGCAGCTTTGCGCATAAAGTCGTCCTCTTTGTGGTGTGTGGCTTTAGCAATCTCAGCATCAGCCAACTTCTTTGCCAGTGTCGCCCTCTCCTTTAGTTTTGAGACCACGCGGCGGTCGATGTCCAGCGTACGAATGAAGTGCCCCTGTTTCTTCGCATCGGACGTATCTTTACCCATGGCAGCCTTAGCGTGCACTTCGGCGACCAATCGTCTAGTACCAGCAACCTCCTCCGGAGCACAGATGAGAATCGAGGAACCCACTTTCCCGGCTCTCGCTGTTCGACCAGACCGGTGAATGTAGCCATTGGCTTTCCTCGGAAGATGATAGTGTACTACCAAGTCGACGTTTTTGATGTCAAGACCACGCTCCGCCACGTCAGTTGTAATGAGCACACACGGTGAGCCTTTACCGCTCTCAGAGACTTTGCTGAAGCGTTCCAATGATCGCATGCGAGCTTTTTGCGCCATTCCAGAATGAAGACCAACTGCATTCACCTCGAGGTTTTGTAGTAATGGGGTGATTCGGCGCACGGCCGCGATCGAATTTGTAAAGACAATCGCCCTGCTTGTTGGGTTGAGGAGGAGTAATGCGTAGAGGTAAAGATCTTTTTCAGTTCCGCCACACTCGATCAGCCCCTCCTTTAATCCTGTCGCCATCTGGTTGACCGGGTTGACGTCGATGAATTTAGGAGCCTCTTCGCGGAAATTGAGTTTTGAGAGCAGATATTCCACAGACTCTTTGTCCCCTCCAAGATTCTTTTTGCGATTGACCTTTCCAACTAGTTTCTTTCCCAGCCCACGATCGAATGTGGCCGAGAATACCAAAGTCTGCCGCTCTGTCACATCCGGTGATACGTGTCCATCAACATCCTCCTCTGCACTCGGCTCGTCTTCGCCGTTGTCATCCACTCTGTCTAAAGCGTTCAAGATTTCTTCCAACTCCTTGAACTGCCCTTCACTTAATAGGCGATCAGCTTCGTCCAGAACAAGAAAGTCAATTTGCTTGAGAGCATCGGCAACTCCCTTCCCGGAGCTGATGATATCCCACAAACGTCCCGGAGTGGCAATTACGACGTCTGCATCTTTCAAAAGACGCTGCTGCTTTTGCATGGACAGTCCTCCGGTCAATGTCGCTATCCATGGCTTTCTAGAAATACATCCCGAGAACAGCGATGCAAGATGGTCGTCCAGCTGGCGAGCAAGTTCTCTGGTCGGCGAAAGCACCAACGCCAACGGTGCCTTCTTGACGCGTTTACCTCCACCATCCGTGGGAGCCTCTAGGAAACGTTCCAAGATTGGGATACCGAATGCAAGAGTTTTACCAGATCCCGTAGATGCCTTTCCTATGACATCGTGGCCCGCTAAGACTTCTGGGATGACTGACTGTTGAATCGGAGTGGGTTTTGGAAACTTCATTGCGAGCAACGCTGCCATGGTATCCGGGGATAACTTCAGCGGCTTCCATGCAGACACATCAGTGACGGATTCGGAATCCTCTTTTGCTAATGCATCGAATACGCCKGGGGCCGTTGCTTGCGCTTTCACTCCCTTGACGGGTTTCTTGGGTTTTGCTTTTGCCTTTGCTTTCGTCTTGGGTACCTTCTGCTGCTTCTCAGTTGCAGAGTCCGTGATTGTAGTTTCAGCAGGCTCATCGTCGAATCCAGACCACGACGCGCCGTCGTCACCGCCCAAATCAGTTTCCTGGGGTGTTGCGATCGCAGCGTCTGACTTGGCATGGAAAGTGATTTTGTCACCGACTCGGATTACTTCCACGTCATCGATTTCTTCGAGGCCACCATTCAAGCCCTCGACATCTACCATACGATCCGGCAAAGACACTTGCCTCCATGCCAGGCTGTTGACATCGGCGTTGCGCTTTTTGGGTACTGGTTTCGTTGGCTTCGCCGAGGGCTCACTCATTTTTTGGCGCTTCCTGGCCTTCATAGCCGCCACCTTCTCTGGAAGAACGCGTTTTTCTGCCATTGCCATTCGGTCACCAAATTGTGGGTTGTCGTGAACTTTGAAGACGCATCCAGGATTTTTTCGATGTAGGTAGTGAAGGTCCGAGCTCGAGCCCTAAAGAGGGTTAGACTGGTCGATCAAAAAACCAGGAGAGTTCCGACGTAAGGTACTCCGTACCTCCCAAAGACGTCTCCCATGTCAACCTTTAGTCTACCTTAATTGACGGCATACTATCATCACATTTGTTGCCATTCACTTGGCTGCGCCGCGAGGGATATATACATCGGAGCTTCGACCCTGGTCCCCGAATATGCCGAGGAGAGCGAACACATTTTGTGGATTCCCGCTTCTTGCTTCTCGCTCCTCTCCCGCCGCAACTTCCCGAAATGGATGAGTTCGAAAACATCGCAGTATTCTGATATCCCATCAGCAGGTGCAGTGGATCATGCACTCGCTCCTGGTCACGCGATCACTCTTATGTCCGTGACCGTCCCAACCTAGTGTCCGTGCCAATCATCTTGCTCGTCCATGCCGATACCCACAGCAGCGATATTCATCATGGAGACCAGCCCTAGCCAAATTGGTGGAACGACTGCGGGCGATGTTCAGGCTCTGCTCTCAAGGTAAGGTAGACTCAAATTTCCCTTCTCAAATCGTCTTTCTTGCTAAACACCATGTAGATATGTCGGACAGCTTGTCAGAGGATGTGAAAACGCAGAATGTACCGCGACGCAGTGCTTTACTGGCCGTCTCAACACTACACCACGACCTATCCGACGTCTCACATCCCGAGCAGCTCGAGCTATTGCCTTTGCCATATGTAGCGGGCCGAGGCCGAAGTCTTATCTGTGCCCGTACTATGACTGCGGCGGACAGGCACCATCAGTGCAACCCGACGCTGAACTGGACGATTCTTCTCTCGTGCAGCAGTTGATAGATACTCCCACTGTACGTCAACAGAATTTCTGCCTCGTCGCGCTTAGTACGATGGGTGCTTAGGGCAACGGTCCGGCGAGAGTGCCATGTGGCATACTGATCAGGTGGAGCTAAATACCTTACAGGTTCAGCATTTTTATGTGTCTTCCGACCCTACATACGAGCCGCAAAATGTCGAGTTCAAGCAGCTTCAGGATTTCCATCAAAAGCTTTACCCTTTACATGAGCGATCTGCCCACTTACCCGGAAGAGAGTTTGTCACCAACACCATCCTCGCAGATGTTCTCGGCCATTGTCTTGACTGGCTTCTTAAAAAGGCTCCTTTGACGCGCCTGGCACCGTGGTATTGGGTGGATGCAGAGGTTATCAGCCCGGGCAATGCCTATCCTCAATTTTCGAGCAGCAAGCCCGCTGACAACAGCTACAACACCTGGTTGGCTATCTTGGATGTTCTGGATCATGCTCCGTACATGAGGCTTTTGAGGAGCGTTTGCAACGTTGTCGCCAAACGATGCGTGGTAGAGCACCTGGCCAAGCCAGACGGCTGGTGTGGTCCACGAGCAAATATCTGTACCATGATTGCGTCTCGTCTGGTGGTTGAAGATGCCCCAGTGGAGAAAGGAGTTGCGCTCACTATCTGGCTCAAGAAGCTGTTCGCTCAGCAGTGGAATGCGAACCCGGTCATTCAGAGCAAAACATGTTACGCTATACTGGAGCTTATTCGTGGCCTACATGATGAGCTGGTCTCACTCTCGTATACTCGGACAGAGATCTTTGTCTTCCGACTCATTACTTTGCACGTGAGTGTGACCGAAATTTCGCAAGCATGGGTGTCTCGTTCGGAGAAAGATGCACCTCATGTCTTATCGTATCGATTTCTTTTCTCTGACGACCAKCTCTATCTCATATTTCGGTCGATCAATCACCTGGTCATGAGGTATGTATGAGTTACTGAATCAATAATTGAGCTTGGTACTGACGGACCTCCAGTCAGGCGCATCGACTAGTCCTTCAAGCTAGGAGGGTTCGCGAGAAGGTGGCTGAAGTGGGTGCCCAGGATCTCAATGAACAACAAATTCAAGAGGAGGAGAACTGTCTCCTCCTGAGTGTGAGTCGCAATAACATGCTGAAGGATACATTTGATCAACTATGGCACCGTCGCAAGGGCGAGCTACGTCGCCCTTTGCGCGTTCGGCTTGGTACGGTTGGCGAGCTGCAGGTCGGACAGGATCTTGGAGGTGTTCAGATGGAGTTCTTCAACTTGTTGTGCCGGCAACTGCTGGATGAGCRGGCCGACATGTTCACCACGGAGGCAAGGACCGGATGCAGCTATTTCAAAGCTGGCAGCTCGCAGCCACTGGTCTTCTTCAGACACTTTGGCACACTTTTGGCACTGGCTATGTATAACGGGATAGCCCTTCCTATCACCATGCCCACGGCATTCTACCACATGCTGGTTGAAGGAGTGCCGCCGGATGGCAGCGACCTTCACATACTTGAGGACGGATGGCCTGAAATCGCAAAATCGCTTCGAGGGCTGTCTGACGAAGACCTTGAAGGGCTCGACTTTACCTTTGATATGGAAGCGAACGGCCTGCACATGTCTGTGCTATCCCCACGACAGGACACTCCAGAGGGCGTTGTATATCCATCTCAGAAGGGCTGCTTGGTGTCTCCAATTCTTCAGGTCGTCGCTCATCATCCTGCCRAGTTCGAAGTGGACAACATCAGCTGGGCCGGATGGACTCTCCAAAAGACTCAAATTGATGCCGAAGAGGTAACATCGGCCAACAAAAGCCGATATATTCGAGAGAAGGCCTTCTGGTTTACTTACACATCCGTGGCGCCTCAGCTTTTCGCAGTACTGGAGGGGTTTAGATCGGCAGATCTTTTCCCTCACCATGCCCTGAAGCACTTGTTTACTGCCAGAACGCTCAAAGCATATACCGAAGGAACAGACCATCTGGATATCAAACAGCTGCGGGCCACGACAACTTACACGGACTATGATGATACCGAGGATTATATTCAATGTTTTTGGCGCGAGGTTGCGGGATGKTCGCACACCAAGCAGAAGCAGTTGCTTAAATTCGTCACCGCTGCGGAAAGGATTCCCATCAGTGGTACGGGCCAGCTTGTGTTCAAGATAAGACGTGCGGATAACCCTGACCTCCTACCTACCAGCCATACGTGTTTTGGGATGTTGGATTTGCCTCGATATGAATCTACGAAGGTTATGTCGGAGAAGTTGAGCCTCGCCTTGCGATATGGAAGTGAGGGCTTTGGTATGGGTTGATCGGAATCCTCCAGTTCATCCGGGCATTGGAAGGCGGAGCTGCATTTCCTGCTCGAGGCCGGTCTTGTGGACATTACAACATCTGCGTCAGGAGCCATTGTCGAGTTCAGTCTTGAAAAGAAAACTTCTCATATATCGATCAGGCCGAGGGGCCATATGTATGGAGACTCAAAGGACATCTTCAAAAAACCGTGCTACCACCATCAACGACGATATCCGCCCCATTGATGTAACTGCCCGCCCGACTCCCGAGTAGCACACAAACTCCGTCCAACTCACCCACAGATCCCATCCTCCCCATCGGATTCCGCTCCGCCCAACTCGCTCGTGCCTCGGCAATGTTTCCATCTCCAGCATTCAAAATCGTATCCATGTACCCTGGCGAAATCGAATTGACTCTGATCCCATGTACGGCCCACTCGGCCGCCAAACTAGCCTTCATCGCCACAATAGCAGCTTTGCTCACATTGTACGCTATCTGCGCTTGTGGGTAATTAACTCGGTGAGCTGAAATGCTCGCTATAAGAGTAACCGTGCCCCCGGATTTCTGTTCGATGAATTGCTTCGCAACAGCTTGTGCACAGAGGAATGCTCCAGTGGTGTTGACATCGAGAGTTTTACGCCACTGAGAATCTGTCATTTCGATGGCGTGGACACAACCTACGATTCCTGCAAAGCAGTACAAGTGGTCGATGGAGCCGAGAGTTTTCACTACGGAGTCCACGGCTTGAGATATGGCAGAGACATCTGTGACATCCACTGCTAAACCGAAGATGCGGGTGGAAGGAAAGTCTTTTGCGAGGGCTAGAATGGAGGTTTGCGAGGTTCGGAGAGTGGATTCTAGATCCCACAGGGCGACTCCAGATGCGCCGTGTTCAAGGAGGGCGCGAGCGGCAGAGAGGCCGAGGGTTCCTGCGCCTCCAGTGACTAGATGTTCGAGTTAGTGATTTCTCTCATACACTTGAGTATGAAGAGTTTGTTGTACCGACTATGTTTCCCTCGACTGCGAATCGAGCCATTGAGCGTCCTTCGGCATTCAGATAGTGCGGAAGAGGAGCTGGTGGTCCGGTCATGGATGCTTCAGAGCCATCGGACAGTTTCATAAAAGGGAGAGTGCGGGAGGTGAGCTCTTCTCTTTCGGGCATTGCTTAAAGATGCCGTGCGAGCTGCTTGTCTGTGAACGTTTCCGGGCTAATTGAACAAGCTTCGTTGATATCAGAGTCAGTAGTACTGGGTGGCAGGAATGAGGCGGGTCCTATATGTTGCAGTATATGTGCAGTTGCTGGACTATGTCCTAATTGTATTTGTGGATGTGGACAGTTCTGCAGTTCAATTAGTGAGGTCTGGAAGGATGGAGAAATTTAAGTGGGTCATCGGAACTTCATCTCCAAATTGAGATCGAGTATACAGCAACATGGGTTGTCGCAACCGAACGCCCCTTCACGAAATGCTTGATCGACATGTCTCGGAGCAGCAAGTGGCCGCTGAGCAGCCTGAGAGAATCTCGAGGGCCATCCATCCTCCTTAGCAGCCATGGATCTATCCTCAGCACAACCCAAACTTTTGCTGACGTTCTAGGATTGACCAATCTGGCCTTGTTTTTGTCATTTTCGATGGGGTATGTACAGCATATTCTACAGCATACATCACTGCCTCTTACTTCTTCTTCTCGTCCTCCTTCGGTGGCTCCGGCTTTGGTGTTGGTAGTTTGAACTGTGCCACTGTTAGACAGGCTTCCAGGAGAACTTTCATCTGATTTCATGGTACTCACTGTATCTGGTTTACGATCGTGCCCAGGACCAACTTGCTCCCACGCTGCTGTGCCGCCCTCAAAGTTCCGGAAAGCTTGAGTCAGCTCAAGCGGCTCGACCACTATGCGCTTCTTCTCCTCATCATATCTGATCTCAGTGTAGCCCGTTAGAGGGAAGTCCTTTCGCAGTGGGTGGCCATCGAAKCCGTAGTCGGTCATGATGCGGCGCAGATCGGGATGGTCGACGAAGAAGACTCCAAACATGTCGTACACCTCGCGCTCATACCAGTTGGCGCCGTCGTACAGGCTACAGATGGACGGGACAGGGCTGGCTTCATCGGCGTAAGTCTTTACGCGGATCCGGGCATTATGGCGGACGGAGAGAAGGTTATAAACCACTTCGAAGCGCTGATCGCGGGTCGGATAGTCCACAGCAGTGATGTCAGCCACGCAGGTGAACTCGGCAGCGGTGTGGTACTTGAGGAAGGAAAAGGTCGGAATGACGCCCGAGGGTGAGATGTAGATGGTCAGCTCGTCCTTCCACACGGAGAATCTGGGCAGTCTTGTCAGAACCAACATGGTGATGCCGCTTCACATGTGATGGACATACTGTTGAATGTACTTTGGCAGTGCAGACATCAAGTACTGTCCGTAAGCGTGCAGGTTCTGGGCCTTTTCCTCATACTGGTCGGCAGGATTCACAATGGGCACCTTTCGCATCGCTTAGCATTGGAGGAACAAGGGCACAATCTGCCTGGGATGTGGCTCCAGTTGACGCACCTTTAGAGGGCCCACGGGGTTCCGCTGTGCGTGACGCATGTTTGGCAGTGCTCCAATGTCTCCTGCGAGCTCCTTTGCGCGGCTGGCGGAGGCACTGAATGCCCGCACCACGGTGGTGGCGGGCGAGGCGGCGGCGTTGCTGCTCCGGGCAGCGCGGACGGCCGCACGCATTGGACGGACGAGCGACGCGGATCGCGAAGCCATGGTGGCGGAGGGGGATGGGCGGGGTGAGGGGAGGCGGGAGGAATCGCAGCCGTCGTAGTGCAGGTCGTCGTGTCGTCAATGGGCAGCGGAGGTGTGATCGCTGTCCGGTGGTACTTCGTGACCTCGAGCTAGAGAACCGCTAACTTTAGCTGATTCGCTCTCCCTTCCCCGTCTGCACGACTTCCACCTCACACTTCGACTTCATCTTGCTGTTCCATCAACACCACGCGGCCCGCATCTTCCCCATCACTACCGCGCCATCTCCTGCGACGTAATCCTCCGTCGTTGCTGCTTTCTACATCCTGGYCCGCTGCTCCTCTTCCACCGTTCGCGCTTCGTTCTCCGCCGCGCCGTCAAACGGACTTTCTGCACATCACGCGCCATGTCAAGAGCCGTTCACGACCAGTTCATCGATGATGACGAGGAGGAAACTTGTCCGCTGTGTGTCGAGGAGTTTGATCTCACAGATCAAGGCTTCCGACCGTGTCCATGTGGCTATCAGGTGCGTTTCCATCGTCCCCTCTCGCCCCTCAAGGGAGACGTGCTGATGTCTCCCAGATCTGCCAATTCTGCTATCACAATGTGAAGACCAACATGAACGGCCTGTGTCCGGCATGCCGGCGGCCGTACAGCGACGAAAACATCGAATACAAACTCATCACCCCAGAGGAGACTGCGGCACACAAAGCTCGCCAGGCGCAAAAGCAAAAGAAGACCCAGGCTGCCCTCCAAAAGGAAAAGCAAAAGGCCGAAGCCGACAATCTCAGTCGCAAGCATCTAGCTGGAATGCGTGTCGTACAAAAGAACTTGGTTTATGTGACCGGTTTGAGCCCGAACTCGCAGGAAGACCAGCTGCTGCAGACGCTGCGTGGCGAACAATACTTTGGACAATATGGCAAGATCATCAAAATTGTCGTCAGCAAGGCCAAGGATATGTCACATCCGCACTCTATCGGCGTGTACGTAACGTACGAGCGGAAAGAGGATGCCGCGTCTTGCATAGCGGCGGTGGACGGTTCGAAGAACGGCGAGCGGACTCTGCGTGCGCAACATGGCACCACGAAATACTGCTCGGCGTATCTACGCGGCGAGACTTGCACGAATCGAAACTGCATGTTTCTCCACGAGCCTGGCGAGGCGAACGAGAGTTATTCCCGCGCCGACCTTTCAGCTCTAAACGCCGGCCAACATGGATCAGGACGACCGCCGCCTCCGCAATCACAACAACCAGTCGCTGCACAGCCAATGATACGACAGGGCAGCGGAGATCAATCACAAAGTCCCACCTTGGAACGTCCAGCGTTGCCATCAACCGCAAGTTGGGCTTCAAAACCTCCGCAAGTGGGACGTGCGGAAAGTCTGTCTACGAACACCCCTCAACAGAGTCCAGCGCCAGTTCGATCGATTCCTGCACCCGTGGCCCAAGAGCCCGAACCTGAGCCCGAGCCTGAGCCCGAGCCAGTGTCATTACCGGAACAGTCCCCCCCTCCCAGGGCCCAACTAATTTCACCTTTGGCGTCACTTCTCAAGAACTTCAAGCTACAGGACTTCACTTTCGTCTGGTCCGCGGATGCTCTATCTCAAGCTGATCGAGACGCAATCAATGAATACCCACCGCTGTTTGACCGCAATGGAGGTGCCAGACGCCGGCATCGACGTGAGCGTGAGGATGAGCAGCGTCGTATGGAGCTTGAGGCACAGGCTTATCAGCAGCCTTCCGCCATCGAGCCGGAGGACAATCCAGAGATGAGTGGAAGCTTGCAGTTAGGCGGGGAGCCGGAGGATCGTCCACTGGGGGGTCATGTGCACAGCGCCATCCATCCCCCTGGGCAAGACGCGGGGCTCGATCAACGCTTTTCGTTTGGAGGACGAGCTTCGAGCCCGGCACTCGGCAGTGAGCGTGGTCTCACCCCTCTGCAGCACCAACAGCTACTTCTGCAAAGCCTCAAACCCAGCACCCCAGCCGCGTACTCCAATATCCAGACATCGGCCGTGCCTTCGGTTTTTCCTCAGCAAAGCAATGCTCCGGCAGGACATGCTCGTGGTCAGTCTAGGTACTCTTTCGCCAATGATACGGCCACCGCGTCGGCAGCTGTCAAGCCAGTCGCAAACTCGAAACTCATGAACCAACAAACTTCGATGATGCCTCAGACGGGCGGCAATCACTTCGGCGGGCAGCATCAACAGCCATACGGCCAATTTCACACCAGCAATGTTCAGGGACCTCCTCCTGGTCTCAAAACGACCGGCACGCCGCCGGTCACGGGCAACCTAACTTTCGCGCAGGGTCATGGCTTTGCAACAGGAGGATTGCAGTACAGCGCAGGTGCAGGGCGTCACGGTCAGCATGAAAGCTACCTTCGAGAGTTTGCTCGTGGTACCCGCGATGGGTCGAGCGGCGGTGCGGATGCAAAGCGTGAGTTATATTCCTTTCCCCAAAACACTTCCCACCCCCCTGCAGCATATCAGACCAGCCAGAGCAATGTCCCCTCATATGCATCGCTCAACTTTGCCGAAGGCTTGAATCAGCGGAGCAAGAACAACAAGAAGCCGAAGAACAAGCACAGGCACGCTAACACTTCCTCCTCCTCGGGAGGGGGTGTAGCGGACGTCTCGTTAGATCACAGCAGCCATCTACTTCAGCAACGCATGCATCAGGGAGCTCAATTTGCTGGTCAAGGTGCTGCAGGTGGGTTGTATAATACTGGCATGCATGGCGGCAACTACGGGCGATGGTAGACGTGGCAACGGCGCTCGTCACTGGTGCGGCATACATTTCGGCATAGCGCGGCACGTCACGGGAAGAGAGAGTTGACGTTGCCTCTTTTTTTGATTTTTTCTGCTCAGCGGCCGGCTTTTGCTGGACTTCTTGCAAGGAGTTACGGTATTCGGGGAGACATCTGAACTGGCGCCAAGTGTTGGTCGCTAGTCAGCGGAGTCGATAATTGCAGCATCGAGAGCAAGCCACCAGCATGAACATGGTCGGCAAGGTCCCGTGGGACCAGAGTGTTGTACGTCTCTCGTCATGCCACGGCTTGTGAGTATCTCACAGTCCTACTCCAGTGGCTGATAGATTGACAAAAAAGATAGTCACATGGAAGGCATGATAGCTTCTCACACCCATTTATACCCCCCGTGCCACGCATGACGAGAGACGTTTGTTGTAATTTAGACCATTGGCGACTTACGTAGAGCGTTTCTTTCTACCGACGCCGTCGTCGCCGCTGTCGCCGCCGCCGCCGTGCATGTCAAGAGATGGAATTGATGCAAAGGGGGTTTAGATAAAGGTATGCAAATGCAATACTGACATGACTCGCAGACAACGCAGAATATCCTTCGCTTGTGTCAACAACAGGTCAGCAGACCTTTGCTACGCGCGCTGTGCACGATGAATCCCGACAGTCGACGCCCCCGATTCCGCCTGGCTTCGAAGGCCACGAGAGCAGGCGGGGCACACCAATCATCCCTCCCGGCTTGTCACGACCAAGCGCTCTGCCTGACCTTGGAGACAACTCGTCGCGTCCAGGGTCTCGCCCGTCTAGCAGAGCGAGTGTCAGGCGAACAGTATCACAAATACTGCCCGTCTTACCCCTACGACCCGCAACGCCAGGAACACGGCGAGCAACACCGTCGAGACAAGGATCCAAGGACGATTACGATAGAGCGCATCCGGAGGAGACGCCAACTAAGCCTTCGCGGATGACGACTTCGTCTGACCTCAAAATTGCTATGTCGTCCCAGGATGCAGTCCCGAGTGTGGGCGAGGGCGCGGCCAACGATGACCGTGAGGACCAGAGTGCTAGTGTGGTTAAAGCATCTGCTGACGCTGGGAAGCATGATGCTGAGGCCTCCACCAAGCAGGCTGCTCCGTCGGAAACTGCTGGGGGCGATACCCCTGTCTCTTCTCCCCAGATCGCCAAATCGACGCCTGCTGCCACTCCAGCCAATGTCAAGGCCACTGTGCACGCCAAGAACACCGACAACATACCAGGTACGAGCACGAACGAGACTCCAAAGCGCAAACACCCTGGCAAGATCGAAATCCCTGCACCTGCTAGCAGGAAGGAGCACGTTGGCYCGGTCACTGCCACGCCCGTGGATGCTGGAACACCTGGACGACCGGCTAGAGCGCTGTCACAAGCCGCAACAACATCCAAATTGTCCGAAAGCCCAATCCCATCTCCTGCCGTCAAGGCGCCTCGGACAATCCGCTTGACGAACACCCCGAAAGCTGAAGTGCCTCCGTCAAACGCAGCTCCGGTTGTCACATTGCCCAACGCAGCGGCACATCGTTTCCCGTCCCGGCAGCCAAGCGTGTCTTCCATCAAYCATCCGGGTACACCCTCTAGCGAGCATGTTTCCGTGTCGGACAACATTTCTGTCACCTCGACATCGCAATCGCGCGCAAATTCTCCACCGCCTGCTAGCAGGGTCGGCTCTGCTCCCGTGAGGGATAAAACGAAGAGTCAGCAGAAAAAGGAACGTCAAATCCGCGCGAAACAGCTCGAAGAGGCCGAATTGGCCAAGGCGAAGGCCGCGGAAGCTAGTAGGCTCGCACGGGAGACTGAGCAGGAAGCCGTGGTCAGCCGAATGAAGAAGAGCAAGAAAGACAAGGCTTCTAAAGCAGCCAAAGCCACGAAGTCTGTCAATCCAACCACGAACAATAGCCCGGCCGTGAGTCGCCCTCCATCGCCAGAGCGGAAGTCAGCCACGCCTGAAGTCGCGGCTAAGGTTGATATACCTCCGCCAGTTGTCAAGGAAGAACCAAAGCTCGCGACATCAACGAGACCAACGCCTGCTCCTCAGGCGCCTGTACAGCTATTGCAGTCTCCCCACGAGCTGTCGCCGCCGCCAACCCCGACGCTCACGCCAGCACAAGTGATATCCGAGCTCAGGCAGGCTGCGCCAGAGTTTCAAAAGTGCCTGGAGGCTCTATTCAAGGTCCAGAATAGCCACCATTTCAAGACCCCTATGACGTTCAGTCCGAAGGAGCTTGCGTCTTTTGGGGGTAGCTGGAAGCCAGACTTCAAATTGAACCTCACCAAAGATGATGTCGATGCTCTGCTGCAAGGCAAAGTCCCAGCTATTCACTACGGAGGAGAAGACAACCGTATCTTTGATCGTGGCATGGTCAGTCCATCAGGCGCCCACCTTCGCGCCCTGACCAAGGAGCTGGAGTGCCGCTTCTTGGAGCTTGAAAGGGCTCTTAAGGAGACGCCCGAAGAGCTCCGCTTCCGTCCGACCAAGCCGCAGAACGATACGAAGCTTCCGATGATTGATCTCGAAGCTCTCAAGCAGCAGTTTGAGAACTCTGGTCGTGGACCTAGTGTCATGGAGCAGATGGTGCAGGACGGGTCCACAATGAAGAAGGGCGCGTTTTTGGTTGATGAAGCGAGCAAGTACATCAACGAATTTGTGATGCCGCCTGCAACGCCTCCGCCTTCCGCTGGTACTAGGGCCCAACAACAGCAGTCAGGAGGCCTGTATCATGGATCGACGACGGAGAAGAGTGTGCCTGGAGTGGAGATCACCGAAAGGTTATTGAGTGAGGCCAAGAGACAGGCAGATGAGAGGGAGAGCGCGTTCAGAAAAGTCATCAAGAAGAACAAGAAAGCTGTCGGTTTCTAGGAGATCTGCGCTCGGTCAACTCAAGTTGGAGAAGCCGGGGAGTGATGAGTGGATGACTAGCAGTTGTTCTGAAAAGAGGAGGACCCATCTTGGCATGACGTTGAGGATCCGGGAGCGGGACGCCATCCTCAGGTACCTATGTTGAAGTCTTCATACCAACAAGGGTATATATCGCGCTGATTGATACCTTTCTCCGACGAAGAGTCATCATATAGCCACCCGGGAAACTCGAGACTCGCCCCTTAATCCCTGGCATTACATCCTCATCTTGGAAACTCGACGCCAGATAGATGCGAACAAATCCTCAAGTACTCCTCTTGCTTATCCTCTCGGAGTGTAGCTTTATGTGGTGAAATCGACCCTCGAGAGGCAGCAAAGTATACACCCGTTTGGTCACCAACGGCATCACTCCTACCAGCGGCAAAGGCTGCGATGGCTTTCGCTGGACTTGATGTAGTACCAGGTGCGCCATCACCAGCCAGCTTCGTCTTGACCCAGCCGGGGTCTAACGCGCAACTCTGGACATCAGTCCAGTGTCTTGCAACTGCATTGGCCAGAAGGACATTGTGCAATTTGCTGTGAGTTGGCAGTCAGTCCGTGTTCATAGCAGGGTCAGTGTACGGCGTCCATACGTATCGCTGTACGCCTGAGAAGGCTGAAATGGTCTGTCTTTCCAAGTAACATCTTTCAAGCTCTCATCGCCACCCGTATGCAAACCAGAAGAAACATATAACAGTCTCTTCGGCCGTTCCATCAAACTTGTCAGAATGTATGGCGCGAGACTGTTGACCTGGAAGGTTTTGGCCATTGCATCTTCAGTCTGTCCCTCTGTGCCTGAGAGGCCGATTCCTGCATTGTGGACGACGGTGTCCCAAGGACCTTTTGCATTTGCTTCGGCTGCGAGATTTTCCGTGCTGGCAATGCTTGTGAGGTCCCCGATGAGAACGCCTTCCGCTTTTGGGACGAGAGATTTTGCTTGATTGGCACGATCTTGGTTGCGGGCGTGGAGAGTTACTTTGTGTCCTTGTTCGCTGAGAAGTTTGGCTGCTGCTAGACCTATACCGTCTGAGGAGCCGGTGATTAGAATCCTCGAAACCATGATGATGTCCTTTGTGTGCTGATGGAGATATCTTGAACCCTCACGGAGAAACTCAAAGGACAATAGGACATGAGGTCCCTCGTGTAAAGTATGAGTGATGTCATTGACGTGGCAACCTTAAGTAGGTTACTTCTACTTTGACATCCGCTGCTCCTTTCAACATCATTCCCTCGGGGTATGAAATCGGTAGAGCAACATTGCGCGCACTCCAGTAAGAGGTAGGTATAGCTAGCTATTCGAGTTGTAGCATTGATCAGCTTAACCTTAGACCTCCGCGAGGTACAAATCCCGCTTGCAATCCTTCTCATAGCTCCCGTCCCCTCATTCGGGTCGGCTGCGAAGTGGGATGCATGATCGGCTCCGCTTCTTCCTAGACGCCTGGATCACACCTCCAGCTGTTGGACGATCGTGCCTTGGCACGTCAACCCTTGGATGATTGGTCTATGGCGAGAGAAGCGGGTGATGGGGAGGAACAGGAGAGCTACAAGGGGAGTACCACATTCGCCCTCACCCCCTCATCCAAGTCGGCTTGCAAGTCGGCCTGCATGTCGGCTCGGGAGACATGATCGTCTGAGTATCATTGCTCTCTCATCACTTCCTTACTGTACTTTGTTTCCTCTTTGACTGCAATAACCAACTAGATACACGCTTTTCGTTATGTCGCAAGAATCATACGACGCCGTTGTCATTGGGGCGGGCTTCGCGGGTATCTTCCAGTTGAAGAGACTCCGCGATGATCTTGGCTTGAAGTGTCTGGTAAGGAATCGAGCAGGAGAGAAAGTCGATATGTGGTGGTTGTCCCTATCACAGCGTCTGGTCCCTCCTGGAGCAAATGAACACACATATACTGAATTCGTCTAGGTTGTCGACCAAGCAGGCGATGTGGGTGGTACTTGGTGAGTAGCCTTTGATCAACGATTGACACAGATGCTAAGATATGTTCCTTAGGTATTGGAATCTCTACCCGGGGGCCATGTCCGACACGGAGTCGTATGTCTATCGTTATTCATGGGACAAGGAAGATCTGGCCAACTATCCTTGGAAGGAGCACTACGTGAAACAACCAGAGGTTCTGGCCTATCTCAACCACATTACCGATAAGCATGATCTCCGGAAAGACATGAGGTTCAATACTCAGCTGCTTGRCGCCCAATGGGACAACACCAACCAGCGATGGAAAATTACGGTCACTGGTGACAAAGTCATCACGGCCCGATACCTTGWCACTGGTCTGGGACTGCTGTCGACGCAGAACTATCCGGACATTCCTGGCATCAACTCCTTCGAAGGCGATGTATGTAGTTGCAGTGGTCTCGAGGCACCGAGACTAATTATTCCAGATCCATCACACTGGCAAATGGCCCAAAGACTACTCTGTCGAAGGCAAGCGCGTAGGGGTCATTGGCTCGGGAAGTACTGGCGTTCAGGTATGATAAGCAGGCATAGAAGCTTGCWCTGTCAATTCTGACTCGGGCATCACAGGTGATAACAGAGATTGGAAGGAAGGTAAAGACGTTGACTTGCTTTCAACGTCACCCTCAGTACAGCGTGCCTTCTGGTGATGACAAAGTCTCACCAGAGTATCGCAAGTGGGTCAATGAGAACTACGATGACATCTGGAAACAAGTAAGGAACTCGGTGACTGCATTTGGCTTTGAAGAAAGTGAGTTTCGTCCAACATTCACTTGTCAATTAGCCAACTTGTCGCTAACGCGTTTGGTCAGGCAAAATTTCCTACCACGACTGCAGTCCAGAAGAGCGAGAGCGTATCTTTCAAGACAACTGGGACAAGGGCAATGGATTCCGATTCATGTTCGGGACCTTCAACGACATTACTGTCGATCCTGAAGCTAATGAAGGTGCATGTGCATTCATACGTAAGAAGATCGCCGAGACTGTCAAGGATCCGGAGAAGGCAAGGAAGCTTACACCACACGACGTCTATGCTCGCCGCCCCCTCTGTGACGGTAACGCATCCAATGGCGAGAAGTACTACGAACAATTCAACCGCGATAACGTTGACATCGTTAACCTAAAGGAGACCCCAATCACTATTGAAGCGAAAGGAATACGTACTTCGGATGGCAAACTATATAAGCTCGATCTTATCGTTTGTGCGACCGGCTTCGACGCGGTCGAAGGAAGTTACTCCCGCATGGCCATTCATGGCCGCGATGGGTTGTCTTTGAAGCAAGTATGGGACAAAGCTGGTCCTACCAGCGTACTGGGCACATGCGTACCAGAGTTTCCCAACTTGTTCATGATCAACGGTCCCAAGGGTCCTTTTACGAACCAGTGAGTGACCCGGAGTGTCGGGAATCGAAGGGCATCCACATCACAACGATTGCCCCTGAATCTCGTTGGAATATTGAACTGATCATTACCTWCTTTTTTCCAGACCGCCAGCTATCGAAGCTCAAGTCGAGTTTGTATCAGACACAATTGGTCGAGCTGAGAAAGGGCCAACTAAGGTGGTGGAGGCAACACATGAGGGCGAGAAGTGGTGGGCACAGCTGTGTGAAAGCCTCGCCGCCGACAGTCTCTTTTGGAAAGCTGAAGACGTCAGTTAAGCACTCCACTGATCCTCATACCATACGAAACTAACAAGGACTATAGAACTGGATTTTTGGGGCTAACATCGCGGGCAAGGTTAAATGTTTGCGCTTCTTCTTTGGTGGTATGGGTGCATATAACGCTGAGCTAAAGAAGTGCGCCGACAGTGGCTATCCCGCGTTCAAGCCATTCTTGTGAGCTCGGCGGATTGAACACAGACAGGAATATCGTTTGTCACGTTTTCCTAATTGTGCGTACGTCCTAGACTAGAGTAGCAGCTTCATATGGCACCTTTCGTTGCTCATGCTTTGTGTGTGCGGTCGATCATGACTATACTCCCCATGCACAAAGACAAACGTATAGCACTCTGAACGAAAGACGCCACATCGCACCATGTATGTCTACTGTCTCAAAAGAACGATCTCTCAGACCGATAACAAAGACGTGGATTGCTACTTTTGATACACTAGCAGTAAGAATGCCTCCAATTCAACAGACCCAATTAGGCGATGGATTCAGCGTATCACACAAAGGCTGTCTTGCGTGACCGCCATTGCTGTCAAAATTTGACATCCCATCTTCCGCCGCCTCCGCGAGCCCATGGACCAACATCTGTTAAACCCACTCTACTTTATCAAGAGAAGTGTGGGTTTAAAAGATCTTTGGCAGCGGCGTCCAATTCCGAGAAAGCTCAGATTCGAAGGTTGTTCTGCTAGACACTGCTCCTCATAAGTCACAGAGCATTCCGGGAAGCAGAAGCATCGCCTGAAGGCACAAAGCAGTATATTACGTCCAGAAATACTACCCTGCAGGAGCTATATTAGCTACATCTCTTCGAGGCCCAGCAGCATCTGCTTCGGTTGTAAACACAAGTCTACGTGACCCTCTGCCAGATCTCCAGGATCGGTCTGGTTTTACATTCCTGCAGTGGGTAGAGCTGACTGAGGATGTCCCGTCCATGCGAGTGGGACTGCAGTAGGTGGCGCACTGCGGTATGGGTAATCTTGAAACGTTTAGCATCGTCCAGGAGACTTCGGGGGCAGCGTATGACAAGTCGTTGCCATTTCCAGGCCGTGTTTCTACCAAATATGGAGAAGAGACGATTTTTGCCGCGCTACTCGGCGCCTAATTGTATCGGTACAGGTTCTTGCTGGCTCAGCGCAAGGCGCAATCTGGATCGATGAATGAAAGGTTTTTAGATTTACGCAGACATGGGTTAGTATGAGCAGCAGAGCGCGTGAGAAAAGGGGAATGGACCGGATGTTGTTACGGTAAGGAGGGACTGATAAGCTTGACACTAGAACTACCTACGCGATACTTGATGGATAAGGCAATGGAAAGACTTGGGATCTTCGTCGACCACTTTGACACAGTGGMGCTCGTGGCCAGCAATTCTGTCGTCGCGATATGGTGTGGTAGAATCCGATTTCGTGGGAGCATGCTCTGTGGCTGGTTCGCTTCGTGCTGAAGAGCCCTTTGAGAACGGGCATCCCGTTGAGGTCATGCCTGGGCTGATGGCATGTGAGCGGGTTATTCATCCGGTCGATCATAAGCGAATAGAAAAGCTCCCCTTAGCGTCCATGTGATGATCTGATCGTGATCAAAGGCACCATCATCCTCGTGACCATTGCGACGCATCGRCACGCTCCGTGTGCAGTGCCATCCGCGGGCAAAGTGTAGGTAGGTAGTCTGGAGTCTTTGAAAGTCTGGTGTGCAAGCCGCGAAAGCTAGAAACACATCAACTCCACACACCGCAGCTCCGCACGCCTTATCGATCGAGTCATTCATCAGCTGTTCCCCAACGACCACAAGACTCCCTTGAACCCTTACTCTTCCTTGCACCGTGCTGCCACGGACCCTCTGCAGCTTCGGAGTCTCTTTCATTGAGACCATCGCCTGGTCTGCGCCTCGAAACCGACGGCCGCCTGCCTGAGCATCGGTCTTATCAGCTGCGTCAGGCTCCCAGGAAGCGGTTGTCCCAGCGCGTGTGCCTGCATGTCCATACTCCAGTCTTTGAACGTCACGACCATGGCTTCTTCTATCTAGAGCTGTCATCTGCATCACCAAGACTTCCACCTCCGCGCAGCGATTTGGACCGCTGCCGTGAACATGGAGCTATCGTCCAGCTCCGCCACCCCGACGTCTTAGCTGCGAAAGGACTCATCTGCGAGTGTACGGATTYAWCAGCCTTCACCGTATCGTTATACCACGTCCCTCGAACATAAACAATGCATCAACACCCCCGTCCATCGCCTAGGAGTGCTTCCGCCGCAAGTAATCCCTCTACGAATCCCGAACGGACCAACAACTCGAGAGATCGAGAACGACTGCCAACCCGAACTCGGTCGAGCGTGGACTTGGCCTCATACACAGAAAAAGCTGCGATGGAAATGGCAGGCGAGTCCTCTCGAGGCGATGGTGCTTCTAGCAGTCAAGATCGCGAAGCCACCAAGCTCAATCAGATCATACAGGTATTATACCCCAGTTCCGGCGTCACTCGTCGAGCTTAGATGCTGATGTTTGTTATAACAGCATTTCCACTCCAAGGCGGCGTTGATGATTTGCTCTTCCCGTGCAAATTTGCCGCAGGTGTACAACAGGAATGGGGACATAAAACAAAATCGATGGGTAAGTTTCCTTCCCAGCGTGGCGGCCCTGGTAGAGGGTAGAAGCTTGAGATTATTTTCTCGGACCAGGCGCAGTCCCGAGGACCAAACTCTTGAGTCTCGAGTCAAGCTTGCTCGGTGAAAATCGGGCAGCCCGGAAGCCATGGAAGCTGCATATCCTGTGTGCCTCGAGGCGACCATGGCACTCTGCCCACAAGATCGATTCGCCTCTGTCTAGCTTGCGTTGTTGCTCAGGTGTCGAATGAAATTCAGCTTACATCATGCTAACGCTTTGCGTGTAGTTCAACGTGGTACTTGACGATACCGACGTCCTGTCAGATGACTTGCAGCCGTGGAGACGGTCCGATCTGGCAGAAAACAAACCTAGACCACTTGTGATTGAGGTGTATCTCGATACGTCTCATCTTTCACACAACCAGGCCCTGGTCGTCATAGATGAAGCTGGGAAGCGATGGGATGTTGCAGACGCGCTCGGTCCCATGGCTGATTCCAGTTCACGTCCTCCCAGAAATGGTGGGCGATTCTGCGAGGTGGTGCTCGAGCGGTGGACAGTCGAACTCGGCGACGCCAACGACGATTTTTCCGCTTCTGAGTTGAACGATGCCCTGCCGAACGTATACAAGAAAGGCGTTGTGCTGTTCAGGTCGCTCTTCAGCTTCSCACGCTTCCTACCAGCGTGGAAGCTACATCGTAAACTCACCAGGCAGCCGGGCAGCCACCAGGCTCTTCGATTGAAGTTTCGCATCAAGCAGGGGCATAGCTCGCGGAGCAGTCGTAAAGACTTGCTGTATGCTCCCTTGTGCCCATCGGAGCAACCGTCGGGTTCGGTAGTAGAGCGATACCCGATCGCACCACTGGTGTGTCGCTCCGGCCCGCTGTCCATTTCGGTGGACTATCGAATAAGCTGCGATTTTACCGTTGCAGACTCAGAGGCACTGCTCAGCTCACGTTTTCTGGGTCTTGATGAGGGTCCTCAAACGATGCCGGTGGGGAGGTCGTTGCCGGGTGCTAGGAGCGATCAATCTCGTGCTCGCTACAGTAGCCTAGCTGGTCCTACCGGCGAACAGAGGGCGCGAGTCGGTGCATACGGCAGCCTTGGCACCTTCCACGCCGCCGACAAGAGGRCTTCGCCGGTCACGGAATTGAAACAACGAGTTCGTGACGAAGACGAAGACACTTATCAAGATATGGATCGATTCAACGCCCTCAGTGAGCAGAAGAAGACGGACTCACATCGGCGGCCTTCCGTTAGCCTGGTCAACAACCCACCGTTCAAAGGCGGTTCACTGGCATCATCGCCGAGACCATCCCCGTCGCCGGGTACATCAGGCGGTGGTAGCAGAGCCGCTGGCGAGTTTATGCGTCTAGGGACGTCCGCTGGTAGCAAGCGCGTTTCTCTGAATACTCTGCCCCAGCAGGCGCTTAGAGCGCCACCTAGCGAGACCGCAATCGCTTCGTCAGGCTCTTCCTCCCCGAAGCCGACACCACTGCACCGCTACAGCAGCAGCTTCGCAGGCCGCACCAAGCGCTTTGTTTCTCCTGGTAGTAAGACCACGGAAAGCAACATCAGCTCAGGCCGCAACAGCAGCTCGTCAAAGGAGAAGCCCACTGGTCAATTCACGTCGGGAACGCCCGGCAGTTCTGGAAGTGGCCAGACCGATGAAGATGACATTGCAGCATTCATTTCACAAGTCGAAAGCGCCAAAGACCTGCGCAGTTTACATTCTCGCCCAGCGTCACGCGGCAATACCGTGAATCTCGCAAAGTACAGCATGATGCGCGACCCTGGGCTCCAGCTGGCTGAGGAAATGAGCTCCTCGTCGCTGATACAGTCATCGGTGACGCCACCCAGTCGGCGTCTGTCCAACGTCCCTGGCTTATCGATTTCTTCCTCTCCGTCACGCGCACTGGCTCATCAGCCGCACGTTCGCTCCCGGCTTTCAACACATAGCATCGCGGAAGAGACGTCGGGTGCCTCTGGCGTGTCGGGTGTGTCGGGTGCCYCTGGCGCGTCAGGTGAAGGCTTAGAAAGCCCGAAGATCCAAGAGGAAGACGAAGATGAGGATGATATGCCTTTCATATTCGCCAGCGATCAARTTTAGGATGGTTCGTTGCGATGGATCATGGAGTGTGTGGAAACATTACTCAACAGGCTTTTGCTGCAACTAGCATGAAATGGACGGATGGGTTTGAGCATGGCGTTCAGGTCATTTGTTAATTGAACATATGGCTACAGGAGTCGGGGCTTCCGTCATTCAGACGTGCATAGCATCCTATAGAGGGTATGGCTCGTTCGATCACTATGCGATGCGATGCGACTTCACATAAGAATAACAATCGGTTCATCTAGTTATACCGCTTTGCGAATCGTGCTCCGGGTGCTTGACAGTCTCCACGCAGCAGTGCCATGTCCATGACATGCTATCAGATTGGACGGCAAACACAATGTCAACTAAACGTCACGGCACGCGGCCAATGTCTGAAGGCGTTCTGGTGAACGACTGTCTTCGTTTTGAAGACTCTCCTCATGCTTTGGGCTGACACGCCGGAGCAATTGAGTCAGCTCGATATACGATCACTTCTAACGCAGCCGTTTTTAACGACTACTATGATGTCCAGGAAGTGACTTCAACGGCGATCTGTCTGCAATGAACCTGCAATTTGGTCGGTGCTTACCTTGGACGATGCAACGGGCCAAGGATCATAAGATGTACAAACCGGATCACAGATCTCTTGTATCTAGGCTACTTCTCGTGCGTTGGCCATGTGCACGTACGACGGGAGATGTGGGTTCGAAACACTTGTGGAAGGCGGCGTGTGGAGAATAGTGGGGAAGAAGCACAGAGAAGAGGATTGATGAAGTAACGTCGGCGATACCTTACTATAATATAGTTCTAATGAGCACGGGCTCCCGGAGATCAGGTACAGCACATTGCCTCGAGATGATCGACTTGGAATCACACCAACGAACACCGACCTTGCCTGCCCGCCATGGCGTCGTCGCCTCCAAGGCCTCAGCTCATGCGGAAGCAGAGCTCACAATCGTCGCACTCGTCAGCCACGAGGCCTAACATTAGTCCGGTCAGTGGCGGCGAGCATCTCGTGCGGCAGCATGTGAAGCCGCGTGCGCACGCGAAGATGGTGCTACCTCGAAACCACAGCAGTGCGCGCAACTTAGTCAAGATGGCTCGTCAGGTACAGGCTCCGCACATGACTACTGCCACCGAAGAGGGCCGCAAGCATCACCGCAACCACTCCCACGAGCACGACACTGAAATCCGCCTGCCCGGCAGTCTCGACGAGAGTCGGCCAGCCATGCGACGCAATCACACCGCATACCAGCTGCCCCGCAATGCCTCGCATGCGAAGCTTAAGAAGAATCTCTCCCATGGCCAGCTGAATCGTTTGCCTTCCGGCAAGAATCTTGTAGCGCTCGCCTCTGCCCAGCAGCGCGCTCCTACATCTCCGCGATTGAAGGGAAGGCAGAAGAGGCCGAAATCTGCCGAAACAATGCCTCTAGATAAGAACTTGCAAGAGCGCGAGGTCGAGGTCGAACAGCAATCAAAGCAGGGTGGCCCGGCCAAGTCCCGAGCAGAGGACTCGAAGAAGGTTGGGTTCGACGTTGGCGACGAGTCTGATGAAGATGATTCTCCCGAATTTGAGGACGGCGAGCAGCATGAGGATGAGTGGACAGAGGAGAGCGCCAGCGCAAGCCCGTACAGCACACGTCAGAATACAGCCAACAACTCGCGAAGGCCCAGTGTGGCAACAGACAGACCTACTGTTAAGTCGCCGCCACTACAGCTATTGAAAAAGGTCAACACTCGTGTGCTGCAACATGCGCAGGTCGTCCAGCAAGCAGGCGCAATGGACGCCCCTGTTCAGCGATTAAGAGATGTCGGGAAAGACTTGACGTCGAGGGAAGCTGATCATAACAAACAAGGAGCCGACGTCGAAGAAGCCAAGCAGAGCGAGATTCCTAAAGCTGCTACAGGAATGAAAGCCGACGCTGCCTATAGAGCGGCACAGGAATTAAAGGCAGAGTTGACCTGCCCATCCTCATCCAAGACCGAACATGACAACGATTATGAGTCTGATGGCGCGAGTGTCGACACTGGTTCACCGAGCCCACGTTCGCACCCCAAAGCTTCTGCTCGGGACAGATCAAATACTGCTCCTGCTCCCGCCCTCTCTAGTCATAAGGCAACCAGCAAGACACCAGTGGCTGGTCGGACTGAACAAGTCACACAGCCAGCACAACGGGCCATGCCGCCTCCTGACTCACGACAGACTTCTGGGCAGTATGWCAAGGAACATGTGAACCCCACCACCCGGCGAGTCACTCAGCAGGCGCCGGCGCCAGCGATCGTCAGCAACGTTAGCGCACTAGACGACACCCACAGCAGTCGAGGGTCGCCCGCGCCGTCTTTGCGATCTTCCAAGTCCATCATTGCAGATGGCTCTGGTGATCGCGACCCTGACGAGCTCGTCTCACGCTTTGTGCCGAGCACATCCCACCCGTCTACAGTGAGCGGTGCAAACACAGCTTCCAACACTCCCAAACAAACTGGCTTCTATGGCAGTGATCATGACCGCCAAGTCTCTGGATCCCATCCGACGAGTCCTGGCTCATTTGTGTCGGGATCATCTGGCACGACTACGCCTGCCATAGGCCGCTCACGAACAGAGACCAGATTGATGCAACAGAAAGCACTTGCCGAAAGGGAAGATTTGCAAGAGCGCGAACCTCCCGCCCTACCCGCCTGGCAATACGACCGTCTGAACAAGTCGCTCAAATCTTCTCTCAATCCAACACGGCTTCCCACCAAGGACAATCCCAAAGGCGGTTTGATCTTCCCCGGGCCTGAGGCTTTCCAGGGCCGCTTTCGGGTCACCAACACTGAGCTACGAGTTGTTCAGAAATTTCGTGACCCAATCGGTGAGTCGATCGCACGCCTCCGACTGGTCAAAGGATCCAAGGTGCACCAGCGCGCTCTGGCACAGAAGAAGACGGGACCTTCGATGCCGTCAAGCAGGAACACGGTCTCGGTTCCGTCTGCGGAGAAGAGCAGTAGTAATACCAATGTTGCCAAGTCTGCATCGCCACCTTATGTTAGCAGCCCTCTGAAGCGGCCAGCCACCAACGGTGAGCAGAGCGTAGCAATGCTCGGAAACGGCCGACAGAGGCCCAAGAGTCAACTGGACCTCGCTCGTGCTCCACCACGGATGCGTGACTTTGATCGAGCCGACCAGCCGAACGAAGACATACTGCGTGCATTGTGGGATCATTGTCTGGAACCCAACGAGAAGAGCAACTTTCACTAGCGTTGAAGGTCGTCTCCATTGTCTAGGTGGCGAGACGACTTAATTTACGACTGCTTCATGATTACTTTCGAGCGAGGAGTTGGTGGGACGAGTACATAGCGTGTATTAATGTTACGATGGAGACTTGCCAAGACTCTATCTGCGAGGGCGATAACACCAACGACGAGGTGGGTCTGGCGTGCAGGTACTTCTGCTCTGCTTTTCCTCTTCCATCTTTTTGCGCGCGGCGATATGTCGGATACCTCCTCAACATTCAACGGAAGAGCTGCAACGAATCGAGCAGATTATCACACCAAGGGTCTTACAACTATGGGGTTCATATCCACACTGTTATCGCCAAGCTGAGCACCCGAGGTCTACTCGGTTCAGTGCTGTTGTGGATGGCCCGGTTACAATAGACTAACTAACTAGAAGAGCGCAGAGTACATACTGCAAGATTTTTCTCAAATCGGAGCCTCGCCAATCGACCATCGAAGACCACGCGTGAGGCATGATTGCGACCAAATCACGCAACGAGGCCGTAGCGCTCACTTCCAATGTTGCACTGCTTGCATTTGTGAAACAGCCCTGGCGAGCTCATGTCGCGTGTAACATCCTGTGTTGCCCTGGCATCCGCGAGAGTGTGAAGGGCATGTCAATTTGGCAGACCTTGGAACGAGTCGAACGGTGGACCAAAGCTTGGCGACTGAGCAGTGGAGCGTTGCCCGAAACACTTCTTGCTCCGGCTCGGAAGAAGCGCAGCGAACCACGTTTGTCTCCACTGCAGTGCGGAAGCGAAGTGGGTCATGCATGCAGGAACCGTGCGAGAAATTTTCCTTGACTGCGATCGTCAACTGAAGTGTTTCGCATGGCTCTCTCTCCCAGGACACCAAATCTAAAAGGAGATGGGCGCAATTCAGTACGGAAGGTCACACGCGAAAAAGCGCATTTTCTGCGCCCTTCACGGTCTTGTGAGACTCGATGCGCCGGAGATTGATGACATCTAGCAGATCATGGACTACGGATCCATCCGTGCGAGTCGCTGGTTACTAGCTGTATTGGGCAACGAAGATCGCGCTGCCGGTAGATTGCCCGTCATAGCCGACAAACACAAGCGAGTCGCGTGCCTCCGCCTTCATTTAAACATCGTCCCCCAGCGCCCTCCAGCCGCTTCCTCGATTCATCGTTGGATTCTCGCTCTTCGCGCACACGCTCACTTGCTCCGGCATACCACAGTCTCTTCTGACAGATCTACCACGACACACATTCATTCACGCACGACCAGCAGAAATCCCCGCAACTATATCATCAAACAGCCAATCAGACCAATCAATATTGAGCATCAAACGCGACAGTCAAACGAACGACCATTCACCAAGTTTTCGAAGCGAACACCAGACAACCGCCTTATTCCTCTCTGGAAGAGTCGACATCGTCTTTCGCATCAGCAAATCACTTCAACATTGTCGCATACCAAGACATATACAACCACCTAGACCCAATCAGTCAAAATGCGCTTCTTCGAAGTCTCCGCTACGGCCTTTGCCGCCACCGCCATGCTTTCTGGCGCATTCGCTGCCGTCGCGCCACCAACATATGAGGCTTCTTCCGCTGCACCACCACCAGCTTACGAGGCTTCATCTGCTGCCCCTCCAGTCTACACCAGCGCAACGACCACCTACTACACCACCCGCACCGTCATGCGCGTTGTGGAGACGATGACTGCTACCCGCAATGGAACCACCTCCGTTTACGCCACCACTGAGAGCTCCACTTCTACCGCAACCGAGATCGCAACCACCAGCGCCAGTGCTAGCTCGACCCTCTACCCCATGAACAACGGCACGACAACCTCTGCTCTGGCCACCGGAGCACTCCCAACCCCCAGCAACGTCTACGAGGGTTCCGCTTCGCAGCTCTCGGTCGGTCTCGTAGCTCTCATCGGCCTCGCCGGTCTTCTTCTCTAATCTTCGAATTCTCTTCTTCTTCGACAAGCGCCCCTCTTTCTTCATTGCGACGCACTCGAAGCGCGATGCATGTTGAGAAAGGCGGGTGCAAACTTCTTCAGGAACGACGTGTGGTTTATGAAATTATGTGAATGATGGCAGCGCTTTTTACGCCTTCTTTTTGCCGCCGGAACGGATGAGAGGAACTCCAGTCTGGGATTGTTGGCAATGGCAATTATACCCCGCTTGACCGCCATTGCACAGAGTATGATGGAGATGAGGAGAGAGAGCCACCGGGGGTGGCAAAGTTGTTTCCTTTCTTGTTCATAGCATTATCTTTGTCGGTTGATACCGATAACAAACTTCTGAATCGAATGATTTGACTCTACTGTTTAGATCACAAACACTCTAGTGCTCTAGTGATGTCRGCCGGTCCGAACATACAAGACAGGCTTTCGGCACTGCAGAACCGAACCTTGCACATCACCTTGCTGATGACGATCGTGGTAATGATGCACAATTACAGCACTTTCTGAGCTGAGAAGCACTCGGTGTAAACCTTCCTGCCAATCGTGTACGCTATCTACAAGTACGTTCATCAGTCAAATATCGCGTTTCCGAGTCATTCGCGCAGGCCTCCAAGTTGCCTGCTGTTGAAAGAAAAGGGTATATTGAGAGATCCACACAGATCACACTCTCCCGCCTATGCTGTCTGATCCTCCCGAACAGTCAAGTCGCGCTGGGGGTCTGGTCATACAACTTCCACGTAGTTACTCGGGAAGATGCCTTCCCTTCCACCAATTCTTCCAGTCCACCAGTCTGCCTCGTTTTCGGTCCGCTTAACGATGGTGATAACATCGCCCTTCTTGAAGCCAAGATCACCAGGCTGGTCGGCCTCGAATGTGAATTTGGCGACTGCCTGTCCCGGGCCAGCAGAGCCCTTGCTATCGCCAAAGGAAGGCTTGTTGGCAAAAGCTGGCTTGGGTGCCGAAGGGCGGCCGGGAGCTGGTCCTTTATGATCGCTGTAAACATAATCCGACTGATCTCCCGTAACGTTCGAAGTTGCCCGTCCTCTGCTCAGACGAWCAAACGTCTCAGTCGGATTCGCTCTTCCTGCACCGGTGGTGTTCCAAGTCGACGATCTCGACGGCTTGTCGTGGGATGCCCACTCCTGGTTTCCATTGTACATGTCTCCTGTCCGCTGTGTCTGTACACCCTCGCCATATGCACTGCCTGTTTTGCCTTGCCAAACCACATCCTCGTGCGAATCGTCGTAGACTGGGACATCGTTGTACATGTTATCGTCCCTGAATGTTCCTCCCACACCCGCGAAGACTCGCGAGTTCAAGACTCTCATAAGCGGCTCTGCCTGAGGTGGCACGGGGACATTACCACCCAAAAGCTCCCTCGCAGTCAGTTTCCGGCCATACATCTTCTCGTTGGCGTCCCTTCTTTCGATCAAGACACTGCCCTCCAGACTCACTCCAGCGAACAGCCCCTTCGTCTTGCTGTACGCAAAAATCCCACTCACGCTCTTCAAACTGGCAGCACCTGCTGCCTCGGCATTCCTACCGACCGGTCCTGCAGCAATACTGACGTTYCCACCCAGTGTCAAACTTCCCACTTGTGAGAACGTCTTGACCGCAGAAGCATCGTTCAGAATGAAGACAAAGTCCGTCAGCTCAAAGCCGATTTGGCCACCAAATCCGCCGCCGACAGTCCCAATAGCAGAGGGTGCACTCCACGAACCATCGTTGAGACGGGCTACTACAACACCAGAGCCAAACCGACCAGAGCCGAGGAAGCCAGCTTTGAACACTGTGATGATGGCGAGGCCTTTGGCGTTGGCGAGAATCTGGGGGGGAATAATCTTGTCGGGTCCAAAAGATTGTTTAGGGTCGACGAACGAGGCAAGAATACCGCCACCTAGGCTGGTCAGTTTCCGAGAACGATGTGAACGTAGTGAGGTGGCTGATCTCACATTTCTTGCATTCGGAGCGCATCGACGATGGCAGCGGGTTGTTAAGAAGCCCCATGACGGCGGTGGTGAAGCAGCAGGTGAGGTCAGTAGTCAACGTACAATTTCCTCGGGTTCAAAGATGTTGCTGGTCATGACATGGGAGCAATTCGGAAGTTGAGAAATAGGCGGGGTTGTTCAGTATATAGTAAGGTTGTCTTGGACAATGACGAGGCATCAGCCACACCAAGGCACGCGCGGCGCGAAGCGTCTCACACTCGCTCCCGATTGACAGCAACAAAGAGGCCAAGGTCATACAGACCGACCACCTTCAAAAACCCCCGACTGCCATTTGCCACCATGTCCGAAGCCTATGAGCGCGAGCGGTAAGCATCAATGACATACCACCCAATCCATGCCACAGACTGACCAACACTCTCCACAGCCAAAACAACGACTCTCTCGCCGCCCTCTCGTCCAAAGTCTCGGCCCTGCGCTCCGTCACAATCGATATCTACGACAATGCACGCGATCAGGGTGTCATCGACTCCACCACCGATACCTTTTCCAACATGACCACCTCCCTCAAAGGCTCGGCGAGACGGTTAGGGGTCATGGCAAGCCAAGGGAACAAGGTCGCTGTGTTGAAGCTTGCGGGCATCATCATAGCCGCGGTTTTGGTGCTRTATTGGTTGATGAGCTGGTTTCTATAGTGACAAGAGTTGGACGGCGCACRGGGATGGTTTACATTGAGTCTAGCATGGTGTTTGGGAGTCTATCAGCGGATATTTGCAGCATGGGAAAGGCGCATGGCAGGAGGATGTAGATGGCAGACATCACAAATCGATTTCAGTGGGAATGTAACAGCTAACTTCGTGGCATTTCGCTCGTTGATCTCATCCTCGCTCATCCGCTCCGCTGTGCCCCTTCATCCTATGTAGACTGTTTACCCGACATCCAAAGCTCGCTCATCGCCTAACCCCAAACGTTACCAAACAGATCATCCGAGTTTCCGCCCATTCCGCCCTGCTTCGCGCCAGGAGTTGTGGCAACGGGACTTGCATGCGACCATCCACCAAACTCCTCGTCCTGTTGCACACTGAAGCCACCAGCACTGGGAGTGGTAGTTGACTGAGCAGGAGCTGAAGAATCGCCCCAGCCGCCGTTGCTTGCGCCAGGCGTCGTAACGGCAGGCCTGGCCGCAGGCGCAGGGGCTGGGTCACCCCAACCAGAGTCAAAGTCGTTCATGACAGGTGCCGGTGTTGACTTGAAGGTAGATGACGAGGCGGATGCCTGTGGTGGCGGAGCAGCCTTGGCGGGTGCTGCCGCAGGGGGGTCTGGTGTCGCCCAGGCATCACTGCTACCCCATGCATCCATGTTATTCATGCTGGAGAAGTTGGATGATTGGATCGCTGCTGGTTTCGCTGCAGGTGCTGGCGTGGGCTGGGAGAGGTTGAAGGCGCTGCTAGAGTAGTTGCTCGCAGGCTTCGAGAAACCTGCTGATGTGATGGGAGCGGGCTTTGGAGGTGGAGCTGGTGCAGACATATCGAACAAATCACCCATAGAGCTGGTTGCTGCAGCGGGACTTTTGACCGACGCCACAGGCGATGCAGAAGAGAAGTCTCCGAAATCGTTTCCGAAGCTGTTGYCCGGCTGCTGGGAAACGTACGATGGGGATGTTATGGGCTTGGGRGGCGGTGCCGCTGCCGCTGCTGGTTTAATGTCGAAGAAGCTGCCTCCACTCAATGACGACTTCTGTATCGAAGATTGCTTGGAGTGTCCCGCGGGAGGCGCAAAGTTGGAGAAAGGCGCAGGTTTGGATTGCACTGTGTTGGAAGACATTGATAGCGAACCAAAAGCATCATCCATACCGCTCATTGACTGGGCGTTGGACTGATGAGCTGCAGGAGAGGACGACTGCATACCTCCGAAAGCGTTCGCGGCAGGCTGCGGTGCAGCTGCCACTGGCTTCGAAGCGTACAAGGACAAAATCGACTGCTTCAGATCCGATCTGCCGTTACCAATTCCAGGTGTAGATGGTCCAGTACTCGACGGCCGAGCCGGTGCTGCAGATTGCGTACCACCAAAGAAGTCCAATCCGAGCAAGCTCTCGCCCGGACGCGTTTGCTTGGGCTGTGCTGCTGGTGCTTTTGGTGGTCCAGGTCTACTAAAGGATGGCTCGGTTGTACTAGGTCTGGCAGGCTGTGACATTGAAGAACCAGTGTCATCTCCAAACAGATCGACCTCCTGCTGCCTCGCGCGCGGCGGCCCTGCGATCCCGCCTGAAGCGCTCCCATTCCTCAGACTTGCACCTCGCTCCCGCTGCTTGACCTTCTCTTGCACTACATTAAGCGGCACATCGTCGTCCACGTCTCCATCATCCAACGTGCTTGGATCCRGCATGGGTCCGTCCATAACCCATCGCTTGCTGTCGTACTTGGTCCGGATGAAGTTCTCAATCTTGGCCTCGTTGGGCACATGTCCTTCGGCCAATTTGTGCTCCCAATACTTGTTCGCCCGGGCATTGCCCCAACGTAGCATGCTCTGCATCTGCTCATCCGTCCATGTGTCCAGGTCAACGGATTTGACCTTTGAGATGTGTACGCCGAGCGAGCGGTGGATGCCTGAACACCGAATGCAGACGAAAACGCCCAGGTTCCAGCTGGCCCATCGCGGGTGCTTGTTACGCTTGCAGTCGCCGCAGCTCTTATTCCCCTCGAGCTTGACCAGCTGTTTCAGCGTGGCCCGGTTCTGCTCGCTGCGGTCGGGGCCTGCTGCCGGTCGGCGGGACATGGTTATGAGCGGACGCGGAGCCAACGACGGTGGATGTTGCTACTCGTGTGTGTGCGAAAGATTATGAGTTCCTGTGGATGGCTGATGCTAGCTGTTCTGTCGACGATCTCCTTTATGTCGTGGTTAAAATGAAACAGCTGCCGTCATGTCAATAATAAGGTAGACACAGCGGATTTAAAGGGTCCAGAGACCGGCCCTTCACGGCATTTCGCTTTAGGGTGGGAACATAGCATGTGAAAACGAATTGTCATCATTCATACTGTCATTCAAGTGGGTATCTATCGTCTAAGATTCTACACTCTGCACAATGCCTGCCGCGATGGTGTCGCCTGCCGCTCTCAATACCACTCTATCGCCACTCTCCATTGGCACCGCATCTTCCAACGTGAGCTTGAGCAGTGCCGTCTGTCCTGGCTTTACCATTCTTGGCTTCTTCTTGAGTAACGCGCCCTTGCTATCAACAGTAGCCACCAGCTGGCTGATGGCTCCCGACACGTGCATGCGACCCAGGTGCACGTCCGCACTCTGCGGCAGCAGACTGTCCATCGCCTGAACCTTAACCGTTGCTTTCTTCACCACCGACACAGGCTTTAGCGACGTGCATACAATGTCTCCGCTCCGCAAGTGTTGTGGCTCAATATCCAGCAGATGCAGGGTTGGTATCTCCCCAGCCACCGTCCAAGGCCGCGCCTCTCCGTTGACCTCGATGCCTTTGATCGTGGCCGTCTCACCGCTGGGTTGCGCCACAATCAGGTCGCCGACCTGTAAGCTTCCCTGACGCATCAGACCAGATATCGACAGGGGATTTGATATGCCACCGCGGAAGACATCCGAAATCTGCATGCGTAGGGGCTTCTCGACAACCTCGAGGCCGACGAGGGGTGGGATCGAGCTCTCCAGCTGCTTCAACAGCGTCTGGTGCGATGCCTGAACCCAGCTCGCGGCCGCTACGTTGGATGGCGAGGTCACCACGTTCTCGCCGCCCAGTCCGCTGCATGGCACAAATGCGATGTTCTCGGCCAGGAAGCCGGTCTCGGTGAGCAGTTTCAGGACAGGAGCACGCACAGCTTCGAATCGATCTTCGCTCCATGCCGGCTTTGTGGAGTCAAGCTTGTTGACTGCAACGACGATCCTCCGCAGCCCAACGGCATGGGCGAGCACGATGTGTTCCCTCGTTTGACCCTTCATGCCGGACTCGAGCTGATTTGCATCCACGACAAGGACCGCAAGATTCGCCATCGACGCGCCTCCAATCATGTTGGGAACAAAGTCGCGATGTCCTGGTGCATCAAGTATGGTGAATTCGACACTGTCCGTGCTGAAATGATGCTGTGCGATGTCGACGGTCACTCCGCGTTCGCGCTCTTCGGAGCCCGTGTCCATCACCCAGGCCAGGGCAAATGAGGGCTTGCCAATGTCGGTCGCTTGCTTTTTGAACCTGAGATTGTGTCAGCTAGATCCGCGAGAGTGACTCGGAGGATTCTTCAACGTACTTATCAACCTCTCTTTGAGACACTGCGCCTGTATCGAGTAGCAGTCTGCCCATGAGTGTACTTTTGCCATGGTCGACATGACCAACAACCACGAAGCCTCCCGTAGACTTCCTTGTTGCCCTCCCTTCGCTCCATAGCTTCGGTACATTAAGACCTTTACTCCTTACTTTCGACTGGGGTGGTCCTGCGGCTGCAGCATCCAGCTTCAATGCCTCGGTCTTCGCTGCCATCCCATTTGTAGATGGATCTGATTTTGCTAGTTCTGCTCGGAAACGATTGTCAGCCACGTCACTTTTTGAGCCCTTTGCTCTTGTTCTGTGCCTTCAACACGGTGTCGTCTGGTGAAGGTCCTTCAAATGGACTTGAAGAAGCCGTCATTCCCAACAAATCGGCGAGAGCCATCCTTGTGGCACCGTTCATCTGTCCAGAACTCTTGGAGAGAGCCCGCCCAAAGGCTGTTGGAGAGGATCGGAGATCTGGAAGCTGCTCAACCGGCTCCTCGGGTGGAGGAGTCGGTTCTCTTGGTGGAGGTGTGGGCGATCTCTTGCGGCGGGTTGGATACTTTTTGGGCTCCGCAACCGGCGCCGCATTTTCTTTCGAGTCTTTCGATATACTCAAACGATCGAGTGAATTGAGCGACTCGACCGCAGGATTTGGTGTGTTCTGTGATGCCACTGCCTTTCTCCGACGCTCTTCCGCTAGCTTTGCTAGTTTCGATGAGCCACCTAGTAGCTTTGGGCGTGGTGGCTCAGGCATCGCTGGTACGAGTTGGCCGACGATGGATGGATCGAGGCCAGTCCAGGGAGTATCCTTGAACCAGTCTTTGGCTGACATCGTGTGTGCTTGAGGCACATCATCAGCCACAATACCAGAACGGTGCGTGGGATAGTGTCCACCTCGAGTCTCGTGAAAGCATGGTCGTATCCAAATCAAGTCTCATGCTGGGATAACGTAGGGAATCAACTTACTCGCTTTTTCTGCACTCTTCTCTGCAGCCTCGTCAAACTTGCTCTTCGGCTTTTCCTTCTTCGGTTGCTGCTCTGGAGTTGCAGTCTGCGGCGATTTTGAGTTCTTCAGATATGCCACGCTCTTTCCGACATCCCAATAGTAGTAGTACAATGCCTTTTCGATTTCGCCATCGTCGACCTGCACACCACTCTCCTCCAGCTCTGCTCGTACCACCGGTGTCAGTGCCGCGAAGTTCTCGCGATCCTCTGCCGTCTGCTCTTGCTCGTCCCCGCCTTCCTCGTTATAATCTTCGTCGTCCGAGTACAAGTCATCCTCGTCGTAATCCAAATTCTTGACCCGCTGCATGGTGTCGGAAAGTGACGTGAGGATAGGTATGAGCGTGGGTGTGGGGTTATCGGCGGTGGAAGAGACGGCGTTGAGGGGTTCTTCGGTGAAGCCATCAAATTACTGTAATTGACAACGCAGCAGATGCCCCACCAGATCGTGGAACGTCATGCAATCTGTCTCAGCGATGCAGACTAAACCCAATTTGGCGAGTATCGGTGTTAACGGCGATCAGAGAAGTATGTGATTGGTTACGAATGGAATGGTTTTGTGGAGCCTGAGTCTAAGATGGAATGCCCTTACCTCGACACGAGTCAGAAAAACAACCTCGTCTGGTCTGTGCACTGGCAACTTTCACATGCATTTCACGTGTGGTATGTAAATCTGGCTGCATTCAAGGCTGGGAACGGAAAACTAAGAAGTAGACCATTAATTCGAGCACCTTACCGTAGCTTACTTTCAGTATACCCAGAGCTGGCTCTTTGTCAACGTAATATGGTGGTGGTTTCTTTTCGGAACACATAGCGAGATGGTGACAACTCTTTTCTCTATTACTCCCTTTTGTTAAGTGCCATCAGGGCTACTGTCGCAATGAACAAATTACCACACTAAATACAAGCATATGCATTGCGTAACAAAAGGCATTTAGGACTTCAAGTGTCAGGTGAACTTCAACTGGAGGCACGTGGATTGAATTGCGCGTTACCCCAACCCTAACCCCAACATAGACAGTGAGCCTCCAATGTCAAGGAAGGAAACTATCCACGAAATGATTCATGTCATATTAGCGTAATTCACACAACAAAAGCTTAGTCGTTACGACTAAAGGTAGGGTATCACAAGCACGCAGCAGTAAGAACCCATTACTCCTCCTGCTGCCTCAGCAACAAATCAATGGCCCTGTCCGGACGCAAACCATCCCCCCTATCCGTTATGCGAAGCGCGTCCACCGCCAAATCTCGCTCGAATCCCATCGTMACAAGTTGCTGTATAGCACGCTCGCTTGTGTTTTCCGTCGACCGTGGGTTGGCCAACACCGGTCTCGACGCAGCAGAGGTGCGTTGGCTAGCCTCACGAGAATGATAGGCCCTGGTGGGCGACACGCTATCTCTACGCGAGATCACACTCATAGCACGTTCGTTCTTCATATCGATCAAAGGTGAGCGCTTGTAGGCACTGCTTTGCCGTCGAACGCGAATCTCAGCCGCCAGAGTAGCCACGCGTCTTCGATTGGCATCTTTTCTGACCTGCTCTCGTGGGTCTTGCTGTTGCTGTGTGGCCACAATGATTTGCTCTTCGTAGCTCTTGGCAACAGGTTCTTTCAGGAAGCTGGCGCGGCTTCCGTTATGTATAGGTGGCGTCCATCGAGTCCAGCCGTTCTCCCTTGCCAAGGCGAAGCCAGCCGCTGGGTAGACCTGGGCCATTTCAAGCACGACCCTCGGACCGAGAGTCATCAGATATGTAGTCCATTCCTCAAGCATTGTTTCCTCGTCCTTGATATCGCCCTCGGGTACCTCGCACCGGTCGAAAACACCGTAGTATCTTGCCTGCCGGACACATCCATGATAGCCYTGAAGCAGAGCGGTCATACATGTCCAGATCTCAGTCATGTCGAAAAGCTGACTCGCACTGAGTCCTCCCCTGTTACTCTCTGCAAAATATGGAGGTGCCGAGATGAGGACGCTCCTCAGGTCGAATTCCATGTTTGGCTCGGTCGAGGCAATACAGTCCTCGTTATTTGCAAGGACACCACCCTTAAGCCAATCCATTTGGCCGGTAATATCGTCCTCGCGGTTCCTTGCGCCGCCGAAAATCTGGCAAAATGTCCATATCCTCCAGAAGGCGTCGTTGAAGCGAGGGGCGTCTGGATGGCTCGGCGTAGATAGAGCAACTACGGTCTCGCGGCGAAGAAATCCCTGGCACGTCTCGAAGACGAGACGGCTCAAGCGTTGGACCACAACAGTATCGCGGCGGTAGCACCGCATATAGGAGAGGGCCGAATGCTCCATACGTGAAAGAGTACTGCTGGATGTGGGTTCGTCTCCATCTGGTGCAGTCCATTCGCGCAGCTCCCAGGAGGCTGGAGATTCATTAAAGACGACTGTGCGGAGTAGGTGTATCTGGTTTTCTTGGAAGACCCTATACATGCCCTTGTTAATAATGGCGGTGTGGAACAGATCTTGCGGAGAATGGAGCCGAGAGAGAATGTGTAGCAATACGTCTTCGGATGTCACTGTAGATGTCATTGCTGCTGCAATCGCTTCTCGTCGAGAACTCTTCAGATCATTGCCATTGCCGACGGCAACACAATTCGGAAGTAGCCGTTTAGTAGATCGCCCAGGGGGAGATGGCATCGATTGCCTTGTCGCGCTGATAGGGTTGGCACAGCAAGACACGCTGACACTTTTCCGCAAAACGCCGACATTTTGACTCAAACCTGATCCCTTTTGCTGTGATTCACTTTGTCGCCTTTGCAATTCCGATGCAGGATAGGAAATATGCGTTGTCCAGTCTCGCTTGCGAGACCGTTTGGGGATTGTCGGTGCGCGACATGGAGGCTCCATGACCTCGCGAACACTCCCACTGCGGCGAATGAGACCCTGAAAAGCCATGGTATTCGTAGGGGCTTCGACATTATCGTGTTCCCCAGCCGTGGCGCAAAGTTCATGCTGAAGGTCCTCCTCTGCCTGGCTCCAGGTTGGGCTTGCCTCGTCAACTTTGTGCGTGTGCAGTGAGCTGCTGAATGTATCGTGAGGATGCAACAGTCTTATTGTAGGTGCTGTATTGCCAGTCGACTGCACTGGCCGATCTTGCAAGGCTGGCGGATCAGGTGGTGCTCGATTTGGCACAGGTGGCGTGTGACAAGATTGAAGCCCAGTTGGAAAGCCACGGCTTATGTCGAGTTTGCCATCGAGCTTACACACATATTTCGCATCGGTGTTGACGAGTCCTTCAATGCTCGTTGCCGAGCTTCGATTGCTATAGGTTGAGGTGTTCTCTCCGATAGAGCTGCTGGACGTGGAAGATCGGGATACTTGTGGTTCAGCATCTTGACGGACCGAGGTAGGCTTTCCGACTTTAGGGACTGTGACCTCGCCAAATAGTGTACCTCTGGACTGCGAATCCCAACTTGATGCTTTAAAACACTGATCTGGGCTCCATTGCCTCAGCGGTGCGCGTGGACGGTCCAAAGGAGGTATCACCTTTGATTGCGGACGACGCGGCTGAGGCTGATGGATTTTGCGATCAGAAGGCCCCAGCCCACCATTTGGAATGACGACCGAGAGTAATGGCTTTCGCCTGATGGTCGGTTTCCTAGCAATATTGCACTGAACATGGCTGAGATGTTTCGGGTCAGGAATCGGCTTTGGTGTAGCAGTCTCGGCCTCGTTCCAGTAAACTACGCCATCGACCCAAACGCCGATTCTTGAACTTGCATCCCGACGACTGCTGCGTTTGGAAAGGGGAATATGCCCGGGCTTTTCTTGAGACGTTGTTGATTGAGAGAAGGAAGGGCTGACCGGAGGACGCCCAGTCGGAGGGTGCTCACCAATCGCTGACAGTATTTCTTCATTGGGACTGTGAGCCATCTCTTCCTCCAGAGCACTCAATCGTGTGACGTTTGCAGGAGGGACAGCGCGGAGGACCGTCCCTCGACGAGACTTGAGCCGCGCATTCTTCAATGATATCGGGCCGTCACGGCTGCCGCTCTTTCGTAACAGCCAGTTCCGCTGTTTCTCGCTCATTTGCTTGGGAGTGGCGACGGATTCCAAGGGAGCAAAAGCCGGCGGCTCGGGAGTCATGGTACCTCTCCTGCTGAATATGGACATGGAGCGTCTTGCAATGTTAACAGCGTTGTGTCCTTGTTCGTCGTCAGATGGAGTACATGTTGTAACTGCGTCAATGGAAGCAGCACATGCCTCCTTCATTGCGTCGGCCTGGCTGACTGAGATGCTCGGTAGGGTCAGCATTGGCCGTGGCGTATATGTGCATCGGGCTCCCCTCCTACCAGTATAGCACTCCGAAATGCAGGGTTTCCGGAGATGCCTTTTCCAAGACCTGTATACTTTAGTGTGAACAGTTGATTGTAGTTACCACAGCAGCATAGTTGTGAGACAATGAGGCAACAGAAGAAAAGAAATAGTCATACTCCTCATCAGGCGTGCAGGCGCAGTCAGGCGAGAAGGAGGAACGCAGGATTGAAAGCTACAGCAGAGCAGACGTCAATCTCGCATGGTGCAAGCGTCTGGCGACTGGGACTGTGGCACCGTGCCATGCGATGTCTCGCGGGCCATGTCGAGGCTGAGGTGCGAGCCGGAGCAGGGTTGACCGTCGCTGCGCATTACGGGCGTGGCTGCGAGAATTGCCAGCCTTGTGCGGAAAAGCATGATGAGAGAATGATGAGCGATGGCGGTCGAAGGATTTGGGACGATCAGTTATTTTTGGATCCACATTTTGCCGAGCCACTCACTTTACTCACTTCACCTGCGCGCTTCCTTTCTCCAGCGCAGGGATCTGTTTGTTGGTGTTGGTGTTGGTTTTGGAGTCGGAGTGGATTATTGTTGTTGCCCACGAGAACCATTTGCGCCCCCAAGCGGCGTATCGGGGCCTTCGACCATCATTGTGCAGGTCGACCTATTTCGGACTTATCGATCCCAGTGCGTTCGTGTTCACTCTCCGGCCCGGCATGAGAAAGCCAGAACGCCTGTCCCGTTCCCTGCTCAAAGACAGGGGAAAGCGGGGCATTTTTCTTGCCAAGCAAGCGCTGACCGAGAAATGTTGGTGTTGGTAAATGTTGATATCATTCGATGTTGGAATCTGTTGGTGTGGGCTGCGTGAATGCTGACCACCATGACGTGGAATTCGGAATTCTCAGCGGATGGCACTTCTGAATCGAAGAAGTAAGGATAAGAAGCTGTTGTATCCTATCCCTCAAAAATGTACCAGAATGACATGATCGTCTGCAAGCTCCCGAAGCTAATCCAACCATTCCTCACGCTATGCAGAAATGTCCATCATGCTTATTCATGCTTACAACTTCATCCCCAATACTTCGTGAACCTTCAGTGATTGCCTGATCGATAGATCGAGCATGATCTCTTCCGAACCAYCGGGAATGGCGTATGCACGAACGTCTCGATACAGCCGTTCGACCTTGGCACCCTGACCACCTCTGCTGTAGCTTAGTCCTCCAAAGATCTGGCTGGCTTCCCGGGCGCAGAATTCAAATGTAACAGTGGATTGAGCCTTGAGTCCGGCGATCGCACCACCAAGCTTGAGCATAGCCTCAGTCTCTCCCATCAAGTTGGCCCTAGAAAGGTGGTCCGGTTAGTCCTATAATTTTAATAAAAATGTGAGAATTGATGGAATGTACTCACTGATAAACCAGGATGTCTAGCCAGGCCTGACTCGCCTCGATCTGACGTGCCATGTGGGCCAGCTTCAGACGAATGACGGGGTGTTCGATGAGAGCCTTGCCAAAGGTGCGGCGCTTGTGGGCGTACTTCACGCTCTCCTCGTAGCACACACGGCTGAAGCGGACGCACTGAATAATGATGCCGATACGCCTAGTCGAAGTGTCAGCAGACCGTATCAATCCCGGGAAAAGACACGCCTTGGAAAGTCCAGGAGACTGTTCATTCCTCGACTCATAGGGACGCGCCAGGGCGCCAGAAGCACGTACTCATGATTGAAGTTGCTCATCAAGACCTTGAAGCCCTGGTTCTCTTTGCCAATCAGGTTCTCAACGGGAACCTTCACATCCTCAAAGGTGATGTATGTGGTGCCAGAGCTCCACACACCCTGGCAGTCCATGCGGCGAGTCGAGACTCCGCCAGATTCGCGCTCAATGAGGAGGCAAGAGACACCACCCATACCCTCGCCACCCGTTCGAACAGCAGTAGTGAAGTAGTCGCACCTAAGTCATGTTAGTATAAGTTCGAATTGTGCGACGCGCTGTTCGATCCGACTGATACTGTCACCACCAGTCGAATGGTCCAGGCACGCTGTCCGTTTGGCGTGGTTTTCTTACCAGACTCCGTTGGTGATCCATTTCTTCTCGCCGTTGACAATGTAGTGCTTGCCATCCTCTGTGAGCTTAGCCTCACAAGTGACATTAGCCACGTCAGATCCGGCATCAGGCTCAGTGATGGCCAAGCAGATACGCTTCTCCCCGCTCAATATGCCGGGTGCAATGCGATCGACAAGCTCCTTTTTGCCGTTGTGGACAAGTGGTGGCATGCCGATGCCGAAACCACCGATAAGATTCCACACAACACCACCCGAGCCGCATCGAGACAGCTCATCAGTGAGCAGCATCTCGTGGAACTGATCCCACTTTTCAGGGGCAACAGATGCAATTTTGTGCTTGGTGAGGTGCGTTGGCCACTCACGAGCGCCCATGAGACCTGCGAGGTAACCCCTCTCACCCATGGACTTGTATATGCTGTCTGGCACCTTCTTCGCCTCGTCCCATTCGGTCACGTTGGGCATGATCTCGTCCTCTACCCATTGTCGGATCTCGGCGCGAAGGTCGGCGTGGGATTGGTTGTAGTATGGACTGTGGTATGTCTGGTACCAGGATGGATCGGCAAATGGCACGAGGTCGCCGAAAGCATCCAATGCCTCAGCTTCCTCCTTCGCAGCAGGACCCGGAGCAGGAACGATGGCACCTGACTCGGCTTGTGGCACGACCTTCTCAGCCTTCTGAGCCGGTGGCGATGGTGGAGGCGTGGGAGGTGCCTGGGCTTGCTTGGTGTCTAGAGATCCAACCTGCAGTTTGCCCTTGTACTTTTTGAGGATTCCATCGTTGTGGTACTTCCAGAACTGCTTGCTCGCGTCCTTGCCGGCAACTCTGGTGAGGACTGTATGAAGTTAGCAGGGAACATATGGTGTGGGAGTTCGACGATCCGTACTCTTCTTGCCGCCAGGGTCTATGAGATAATGGTTAGCAAAGCTTCAAGGTATCCATATGAACAAAGGCGAATCCCTTTGCCTGTGAAGTTGCTTACGCTCATCTTGGAAGGCGGTGAGATCATATACATCTTCGTCGACGATGATATAAAGGTCATCTCCCTTGTTGTGCTTTGCYACATCGGCGACGTTGAAGGACTTCGACATGATTCAACTGATCAGATATAGAGGAGTGGTGACAATGAGAGGAAGGTCTGTGGGGAAGTGGTTCTGGAGAGGCAGATGGCAGCAAAGGGGATGGAAGAAAGAAAGATTAGGTACCTAGGCTCGCCGTGCGCGTCTTGCATGTGAAGACACCGAGCTTTGGTCTATTCGCTCTCGTTCCCTTGTGATGGGACTTTCCAAAGGACCGCGGTCTTGTGGTCCTTGTGATCATGTCATCCACGAAGACCTGGCCTGTGATTGGCGCGCACAACCAGCCTCGGCAGCTCGCCGCGTCTAAGCTTTTTTCACATGTCGGGGGCGGCATTTCGGTCGCGACGCGGCGCGCCCGGAATGTTCGCAAACAGAACTCTTACCGGCTAAGGTACCTACCTTATGCTTTCTTAGGGGAGTGTGTATAAGATGAAGAGGCAACGTCTGGTCGAGGGAGTGTGGGGATATGCCCATGGGGTATCGGACTAAAGGCGATCTCGCCGTCTGAACTCTCTCGTCAACATCCGCAATCTGTACAGTCAGCGTCGTCCTGAGCACGCTGGTGAATGCATCACATCATGAACGGCATGCAATGCTGGTAGGTTTGATGGAGACACCTCCGGCGAGCCTGTCTGCCATGTCAATGCTTCCAGGTTGGAAGAGTCTCATGCAGCAGAAGCATGAAGAATGAGCCACCCTCTTGATGGTCATGTACGGCAAGTACACCACTTCCGGAGGCTACATACGTGACTTCCTTCAATCAAGCAAGCATCGTTCACAACCTTGAATCTTCCCCGAACCGCAAATGGAAACCACGGTTGTCCTCGTTTTTGTATGCGACATGCCCCTCAAGCTTTCCCCCACTCTGTGTATAGTACGTCACTCATAAATCACCCGGGTGGTAAGACAAAGTGCGTGTACGGCAAACCACAACTGATTGATGAACGGAGAGTTAACCTTGCGTCCTTCCATCTCATCACCACTCGAACTCCGAGCCGAGAAATCACCTGGCCACCAGACTGTACCCTCCAGCATCCCAAGCCCGAAACCAATCTACCTTACCATCACCATGCCCGCCGAACAAAACCCAGTCCTCGTAACCCCCTCATCCTCCCTCAAAGAAAGCGGCGGCCAAACAGAAGGAATGATTCGCCAAAACGCCCTCACAGATGTCTGCAATGGAATCTGCGCTTCTCGCATGATAGCAAAACCACACAGCGCCTCAGCMATCCACCACCACGGCGACCAAGATACGGTCGTCTTCGCCTTCTCCGGACATGGGACTATAGTCAGCGAAGGCGGCCGGAAACGACAGAATCTCGCCCCTGGAGATTTTGCACTCATTCCGGCTTTTGCGGAGCATCAAGAGGTGAATGAGTCTGATGAAGATGTGGTATGGTCAATTGTGCGGTCGGGGAGGAACCCCGAGGTTGTAAATCTACCTGGGGGTTGGGGATCTAGTTGAACAACGTGAAGATGGCGACAATTTGGATTGAGAATCTAATATTCTAGGAATTCCCAGATCGATCTACGTCGATCTACGTCAAAGAGTCTGAACAGACAGCTGTGCTATGCAAGATCCCCGAAGTGGCAGTGAGCCTTCTGATCTCACTATCTCCGTCCCCCTTTCATTCCAAACAGTGCCATTAATCCCAAAGGTGTAAAGAAATTCATGAAGGTCATGGCTTCATCTCTCCTCAGGGCGCGACTTTCGCTCTGGGAGGTGTATTGCAGACATGTGCAGGTCGTTGAACACACGTCTCAACTCAGGAGAGCTCGGAAGCTGCGGTGCTGAAGGCTCTGGAAAGTGAAAGGCTTTGTATGCTAAGCTGGGCGAAGCAGGCTGTGAGAGAAACCCAAGCCTTGCACGCTCGGCTGCATCAACTGTCATTGCGGGTGAGTCGTCGTCTTCCAAGTCGTCGAAATCTTCATCGTTGTAAGATGTGACAGGGGATGAGTATCCCGACGGAGTCTCGTCTGATGAGGACGTCAAATGGTCAACAATGCTGGCTCTGGATGGCTCGACCATGGATTTGACCGAGCGATGACTGTTTGATCTGCCTCGAGTGGTGCGAGCGAGGCTGGCACCTCTTGCGCTGCTTCTTCGCGTCAAGCCAAGTTCCGACCTTGTTGATGATGGGGCGCGGTGAACACCGTTACTATCCGTTCGCATGTTGCCGACCTTGATCCCGTGGATGTGTTTGATCGCTCGATCCAGAGCTAGCTCGACGGCCACTGTGTTCTTAATCCGATCAAGTTTCGGCCAAGTTGCCTCTTCGCCAGATCGCACGGCGTTGCGCATGAATCTTTCGTCAGGGTTTGCAAGGATCTCAACATATCGCGTCCACGCCGTGTCGGGCAGAATGGTTATGTCGCCGGTGTAGGTTTGACTGAAGACGGAATGAAGCATTTTCAGGGTGATGGAATCGTCAAAGTACTCGGCCATGTTACTGAGTCCGTGGATGGCGCCATCCATGACTGCGCTTGCGCCCCGGCGACACCAAGTCGGGGAGTCTCCTTCTTGTGGAAGGAATGTTGCAACATGAGGATTGACTTGCGAGGCAATGAAGTGATTGACATTGAACAACCTCTCCAGGATCCGGGCTGGAAGATCACCAGCAATAGACCCGTCGATCCACTGATGATCCGGATGCCCCCAGGTATCGATTTCCTTTGTATCGGGGTTCTTCTCCTTCAACCCACTGGATTTGAATACCAGGGGCAGGGAGCAAGATGACGCCACGGCAGACCATACCAGGACGTTGGGCGCAGTAATGTAGTTCAGTAATCGCGGCAGATTGAACTTGTCGCCGCTGGACACGTGGATGTTCAGAACCATTCCTGTACGGTTGTATGCCTCTCTAAAGGTAATGTCGCCCAACAGTGATCGCATGACACGGCAGAGGTTCTTGATCTCGAACCCGGGTTGGCCCTTGAGGATGTTGATTCCCATTCCAATCACGCCCTGAATTTCAGTGTGGTCCTGGAAGACATTGACATCGCCACGACAAAGCTCGTCCAGCTTCGCAAGAACAATATCGGGCTTTTGAGTTGCCAACACAGACCCAACGATGCTTCCAGCCGAAGAACCGCAAACGATTCGTGGGAGAAGTCCCTCTTGTACAAGACACTTGACCACGCCAATGTGGCACATCCCAAGAGTGCCTCCACCAGATAACATCAGGGCACTGTTCCCAAACGATTTTCTCGCAGCCTTCAGGGCAAGCAGATATCGATCAACATCCGGGGCGGATGCAGTCTCGCAGTGAACTAGGAGTCTTTCGATGGTGTATTTGACAACGTCTGTCCACTCGTCGATCAGGTGTTTTGTTCCGGTGTGGCAATGTAAATATAGCTGTACGCTGCACATGGCGCCGAGGTCTCTCTTAAGGTCGTTCCGGATCAACGACRGCATTTCCTCCATGTCTCCGGCATGGTTTGCCCGTTTGAGACTTTCCAGACGGCTTCTGATGAGGACCATGTCCGCGTGCTCGGAATCCTCTTCGAACTTCCAGGCGTAGTTTCCCTCCAGCATGTCGAGACGATCGGCGGCCTCCCGGTATTCCTTTGCACTCGCAGCATTTTTCATACACTGCCGCTGCTCCTGCAATTCTTGTTCGATACGCCTCTTCACAGCATCTCCACGCCCTCCATAGCTGGCAACCAGGTCCTTCAGGTCCTGGGCAAACTGGAGCGGACTTGCCGGCGAGGTCGCATCACGCAGCTTTGACTTGGATCCCGACTTGCCTCCGCCCCTCTTCCTTCCCCCAACGGGGCCGCCGCAGGTGTACGTAGTGCCTAATAACGCGTTCATCGGCYATGTGTATACAGCGAGCACAATAATGCTGGCTTTCCCGACGATGACCGCGGCGAAGCAGGGAACGCAGCCTGTTCCGCGGAGTAATGGATAGGGAAGCGGTCAAACCGGATCACGAGCGGGCTGGGTTGTAGTATCCCGAGTGGTGATTGTTATTGCTCCGGATCGCGCTAATCTTTTGACTACTTTAGAGCCGCCGTCTTTGCACCTCGTGACGGAATGTTAGAATGGCAAGCGTTGCTTTTCAAAGGTAAAGACGTCTGCCGAGGCTTTGGCACCAGACCAAAGCAACACACGACCACATCATTCCCGTTGCGAAAGCTTGGTACGCTAATCGGCACGGCGTGGAGAGAAAAGACTGGGGAAATTATGATGTGTGATGATGATTGAACCTGAAGATAGCTTGCCCTGCCCGTGGAAATCTCATGGAAGGGACAAGTTTCACCGTCTCACAGCSACAACCACAACCCTCCCTCCCTTCCACCCACATCCATCCATCCATCCATCCCATCCAATCCTGCAATCAATGACCTGCAATCATCCTCTGACCTCAGCGCCCACTATCACATGCAAGCTTTTTTGGGGCGAAGAAGGTTTGAAGGCCGTCAGGAACACTCTTTCATTGGTCGCCCGGAATGTAGTGTCACCCGGCCGCAGTTGCAGTTGCAGTTGCAGTTGCAGGCTGCAGGACTGGGCTGCCAGGATGATCTTCGATCTCGTCTGTGGCTCAGGCTCCACCTAGCCTCCAACGCCCTTCAAAGTTCAATCACACCGCGGTGACTTTAGGTTGCCCCGCGACACTTTGTCAGCTGGACACTGGACACTGGATCTGTGGATGAGTACCTAAGGTAGTAGTATGATAGTATCCRCACATGTACGTACGCATGGCACCAGCTTGGCACACACACACATATTCATCCCACGGCTATCATACCCCGGAGTGCTACTGCGAAAGTTCATCTCAGCCAGCTCGACATCGCTCAAGGATGCATCATGCATCCCACGTCCGCCGCGGCCGCAGCTGCACACAGCTCGCTAGAGTGCAGTAGTCGACAGGCAGTGTCATTGCCGGGTATGCCGAGACGAGACTAGGTATCGTCTCGCAAGTCAAGTCAAGCGTCTCTTTGCGTCGGAGGATTTTAAGACCCACAGATTCCTCTTGAGCATCCTAGCGCTCGTGCGTTGGCAGCGAAGAAGCAATCATCATACCCAACGTAATCCCCGCAAGATTGCAGCGTAAGTGAACTAGGTCTCACAATCCGTTAATGCGGACTTGCAATGTCCTTTGCAACGTGTGAAGAAATGTATATTGCATGTTGCTGTTATCGTCATCATCTTGCAGCTCGAAATACTTCAAACCGCAAAGTTACAAAGGCGTGTCAGGGCATGGGTATCGTTATAATGCAATCAAAAATCAAGTCCACCCTTTACTCCGCACCCTTAGCCTGCACAACAAGTAGACTGGCTCGTATGCCACTGCTWGCAAACATGTCCGTGGCAGCTCCGAGACAGTCRGAAGACGAACCACCCTGCTGAAATTGTCCGACATGTCGACCAACCACAATGATATCACCGCCGTTTCGTGGATTCTGAGAAACCTCTGCCTGGGCTCTTCTAAGAGCATCCTGGAGCGGCGTCGTGGAGCTGATGGTCTCGAAAACCACCCGGCCGACCATGTCCGCAGGTATCGATCGCTGCATGGCGGCGAAAAACACCGCAATCCCGTTTTGTGTCGAGCGAGAGGTCGTGGACGTTGCAGAAACAAGCTCTGGTCGCTTCTCCTCCAACTGAGGGGCGTTGTTGGTCGGCTTCACCGATTCGATGGCGTCAGGCGAGTCGAAGTGTACAACTGTGGCTGTTACCCCAGGGTTCTCCGCAAGCTGAACGACAAGGCGGAGTGCAACCCGGTCATCTGCTCCCAGGCCAAAAAATGGCATGAATATGTGGTGACTTTGGTCAGCATTCAGTGACGTGGTGATGTGTTCACGCTGGCTACGTATACTGTGTACGCTCAGCGCCCGGTGGAGAGTTGCGGGCCGTTGCTTCAAGGTCCCTGAAAAGCCCTGATTGATAAACACTGCCGTGTCACACTGCGTGGAGTCGAGGGTGCTCCGCACAAATGCAGTGTACGTATCACTCGACAGCTTGTTTTTGACGTTGTCGGTAGATACAGTTGGCTTTTCGCTCAAGTTTCCAGTCTCGCTCCATGGCAGGAGGAGGAGGTCCGATGCCTCTTCATTGGCCTTGTTGACGAGAGTGTCCGCGAAGCTGTCTTGTGGTACAACAGTGACCTGTTTGGTGCATCATTAGCGGTAGAAACTGGAGCACGCCCATCAGTACTCACTTCGCCAGAAACCGCCAGGCCGAACAATTGCCCCAGAATCCGGAACGCATTGATGACAGGATCAAAGGTGGCATATTCGTCGACTTCTGAGACCTTCATAACCGCCGATCCACGTTCTGTCAATTCCACCAAGCGTACGGCGTGGACAGATACAGATCTGGCGCTTTGCGAGCCTTGGCCTGGTTCTGAAATGTCGGCCCCTTTCCGAGACGGATGGATATTTTCGGTGATCTCTGTCGGCTTTCGACCCAACATCGAGACAAACGCCAGGAGTGTTGGCATACTGTCCAGTCGTGCATATAAAAGGAGGTTCCTGGTCTTAGCAGATTCCTCCTTCTGGAGTGCGACGCTATCAGTCTCAGCCATTGCATTACCACTGTCCCAATCAATCTCGCCACGCTTCCAGGCCTCGAGCTTACGCTGATACCATGGAGGGTAGAGTGCTCGAACGAGCGGAGTGGTAGCGAATGTGGTGGTGAGAGCCATGACAACGAATATCCTGGAAACGTAAAGTTAGCAAGACCGTTCCAACCCCAGGGGAACAGAGAAATTCGATGGTCGAGGCCTGAAGCACTAGCTTGTGCTTCACTCATGACCATTTGCGATCGTATGTGCTTACGTGAATGTTCTTGTGCTCAAAATGCGAGCCTGGAGCCCGATGTTGAGCACAATGATCTCAACCAGACCTTTACAGGACATCAGGGCACCGATCGTAAAAGACTCTCGCCACACCAGTCCGTTGATCTTAGCACCTGCGGTACCACCAATGAATTTCGCAATGAAGGCGACCGCGATGACTCCAATAACATAGGCCCATGTGATGCCGTCGTCGAGAAGGCCAATGTTGGTGGACAAGCCGGAAAGCGCAAAATACAACGGAAGCAGCAAAGCGCTGACCAAATCTTCAATCTTCTCGGTCAACTTGATGGCGAAACCGCCTTCGTGAGGACAGATCAGGCCCGCCATAAAAGCTCCGAAAATGGCATGCACGCCAATTACGTTTGTGAAAAAGGCAGATCCAAGGACGATCAAGAGCGTGAGAACCACGGCCGATTGAGAGGGTCCGTCCTGAAGAGCACCACTTCGCCGCAGGTACCAGAGGAAAGCTGGTCGTACGGCGAAGAATAGAAAGAGTGCGTACCCGACGCAAACCAACAGTACCCAGAGCGCGGTAAGTCCACTACCAGCATTGACCAGTGCCACGCACAGAGCGAGAAGAATCCATCCGACGACATCGTTACTGACGCCGGCCGAAAGTGTGATGATTCCTACTGGAGTACTGAGGAGATTTAGTTCAGTCAAGATACGACAAAGCACCGGGAAGGCCTGCTGGTGTTAGTATGGCTCGCAGTGAACAGGACGAACCGACATACCGTAATCGCCATCGCAATTCCAATAAAGAGCATGAAGACTGGAAATTTGATAGGAACCATTCCCTCCTCGTCTGAGAACTCGTTGTACAATCCCCAGGCGATTGCACATCCCAATCCGAATGGCAAGATCATACCCGCGGTACCGACACTCAGCGCAACTCTCCAGTTGCCGAAGAAGACTCGCAAATCGACCTCTAATCCAACCAAGAAGAGGAACAACACGAGTCCTAAGTTTGCGATCAGATTGAGATTAGGTATAGAGGCCGGTGGAAATATAGCAGCGGTGAATCCAGGTATGCGGCCCATCACGGTAGGTCCAAGCATGATTCCGCCTATGACTTCAGCAATAACTCGGGGCTGTTTCATCTTCGACAACGGCCAGTGGAGAAGGCGGCAGAAAATAATGATGATTCCGGCCTGGATGATGAAAAGGGTGATGGGACTTTTGGTGTCATAATGAGTAGGATTCTGGCCTTCCAGAATACCGCCCTGCGGTGTTGCTCGAAGTGTTGCAGTCGCAGAAGTCGAAGCTGTAGTCTTCGTCACCGTGTTGGTAACGAACTCGGTCACGGTTGCAGCCATTGTCGGACAGCAGTGAAGCTACCCAGAACTGTTCAGGTCGATCAACAAGTCTCTTATGCTTGGACGCGGTCCATCGAACCTGGGCTGATGGTGTATGGGAAAGATGAGAATGTCAGTCAGCAGATAAACGTGTGTGACCCTACTACTTCAATAAGAATAAGCCGATCCAAGACTCATCAAAGGAATGTGAGCAAGGCGTACGCCACTAGGAGCTTGGCGACATGGCAGCTTCCAACCACGCGGTGTTATCCCGAGCCTTTGCATGGAAGCGAGTATGTCTGAACTCCGGTAGCATTTATCACTCAGCTGCCTGACCTCACCGCATCCCTATCTCTTCGGTCTTGCATGAGGGTGAGAAGAAGGCCGATCTAGATTTCGCCATGCGGATAAACTTCAATCCCACGCTAGACAAAATCCCTAGCGTGAGAGCTCTCGTCAAACACAACCTACCACATCTTCCCCAACCAAGATGGTGCTCACATGGCCGCGGAGCCTTTCGCATTGCTCCAAAGGCTGGAACTACAGGAGATCTGACAGCCTTTGCTCGTGATTTGGACCAAGTTGCATGCATGTGACAATGAAAATGCCAAAGCCGGCTGTCGAAGAGCACGGGCAAGAAATACCTGCGAATGATGTCCACATGAAAGGACGGAAGCGCGCAAGCTGTCAAGCAGGCCACCACAGAACTATGCCAAGAGAACTATCACTTACCTCACGGTCACCCTTCCACCCTTCCACCCTCCTTTGTATTCAATACACTATACCTGGCTTGGTAGTGCTTGTCGGCCCGACCGTGTCGATTTCGGTACATTCACAACATTACGCGTGTCGCGTAGAGTAGCCCACTTCTCCGTCTCCGCGTGATTCTTGTTGCTGAGAGATTGCTAAGAGCCACGCGCACGCCAACTTCCTTCTTCGCGCTGTCGTTATGATGTACGCGATGAAGACAATTGAATCAAGGAGCGATGGAACTGACGGTTGCCGCCTTACCTCCTGCGATTGAAGACGTCTTTCTTTCGACGACAACGACAGCACGACCAGGAAGACATCATTCGGCGGAAGACTTGACTCTCCGCGAACCTCCTTACTCTTGTAAGCGTCACTGTCCGTTCGCGAGCGCAGTCGTCGTGTCATTGCCAGGAGAGGCGGCAAGCATCAACTTCCCCATCCTTCATAACAAAGAGGAGTTGAGCGACGTGTTTGGAATTCCATTGAGATTCTTGATCAAAATCAAATATCTTACAGTGGGTGCCTCGTAATATATCGTGTGCTTAGATCCTATCCATTCCCTACATCACGGACAAATTGTAGCCAGTGCCCACACCTGGGGAGCAAAGCGACCAGAGCGGAGGGTCGTGGAAGCCTTCTTTCGTCTCGCTTGACTGGACACGCTGGCCTTCCTCATTGCGCTGATACCCCCCGGACCTCGCACTTTGCTCCGATGCGACGAGACGCTGTACAAGCACGTATGCAGTGCATCATGCGATTACTAAAATGAACATTTGTGACAAGACCTCCCAAAGACCCAGCCTCGCGCCCCGAGTAGCCTGCTCCCCATCACCACGAGCGGGTCGCAACCCCAAAACAAACGCCGCGCTTGAAACCAAACAGTGGGACAAATAGGGTTATCGAGCGAGAATCCACAAAATCCACCTCCACCGGAGACGCCGAGATGCCAAATGCAGATGCCACAGAGGCCACTTTTGAAATCAACCCTGAGGCTTCACCTTTTTAGACATTCGCGGACTGGGACGGACACGGTTGGCATTGGATTGACCGTCTGCGCCGCCGCCATCGTCACCCTCGAGCTTGACCGTACTCCGGCGGCGTTTGTTGTTGTTGTTATTGACATTGGGACTTGTATTGGCGCTCGCAACGCTGCTATTGGTCCCCTGTTGGCTGTGCTGGGGCATCATACCTGGCGCGGCCATGTTGGACTGATGTGGTGATGGTGTGTGAGAGTTGGCCATGCTCATATTCGGCGCCAGATTGCCGGGATTGTTACCAAGATGTGGTGATCCGTTCATGCCGTTCTGCATGGGGAGATTGAGGTTGGCGACTGATGGCGAAGAAAAGGCCTGGCCGTTCTGGGTCATCTGCATGCCTTGCATGCTTGGTGTTCGGGAATCAGGGGCCGAGCCGGCCTGTGGATAATTTATCTGCGGGTTCCCGCCGTTCGGCTGAGACTCATACTGCGCTACGAGAGCTTCCAGCGCTTGTTCGGGTCCCATCTTCTTCTCTTGCGCGAACTGCATGAGGTCTGACATGACATTCATAGTCTCACCAATCTGTAAAACGTTAGAAGATCTGAACGGCAAATAAGCATGGATCTCGAGCTCACCTCTAGAAATTGCTGCACTTTTCCTGTGATTCCAAGGTTGCCTTTGGGCGTTTTCGGGAAGTGATCGATTGTCAAGCGGTCTTGCTGGTCCTGCATCTTCTGCTGAGCCTTTGGTAGAGCCTTCTTCGTCATCTTGGGCGACATCTTGTTGGGCATTGTGGGCGAAAACTCGGTCAAGACCTTTTCAATCTGGACCCGTGAGAGTATTTCCTCAGTGCCGGAAGTTTGAAATCGGAAGCATTCAATGGTGTCATTGTCAGCCGAGAAGAGCACATGCAAGGAGCCCAGCATCTCCAGACGTGCACCGTTGGGATAGGATACCGAGAAAATGGCACTCTGGCACGTCACGAGATGCATACCGTTGCCCTGTAGGGCCTCTCGCGCATTCTCGGTATGTAATCGAAGTGACGTCGCTCCTGAATCGAAGTACGTCCAAAAGTATCGGGGCAGAGTGGGCCGTAGAACCTCGAAAAGCTTGCCTCTGCCGCTGCCGTTCGGGTTGATGTTATCGTCGAAGCTGTGAACAAGCCGACCCTCGGCTGCAAAGTGGCGCTCGACAAAATTCTGCCATCCAGACATGTCTTTGCCATTGCTAGCGTTGAAGTTGCTCAAATGATCACCAAAACTCATCAGCCTCAAGATCCACATGCCGCCATGTCCGGTCTGTGCTTGCTGTGTTTGTCCATGGGCTYGCATCTGGCGCATTTGATTCTGGGCGTTCAATTGTTGTTGACGTTGTATCATGGCGAAGCGTTGGTGTTGTTGTTGTTGTTGTTGCATAGCCAATGCCTGTTGCTGTTGCTGCTGCTGTTGTTGCTGCTGCTGCTGCTGTTGTTGCTGCTGCTGCTGCTGATTCGGCTGCTGCGCTTGCTGAGGCGTCTGTTGCGGTTGAGGTTGGCCAGGTTGGCCTTGACCTTGGCCCTGCTGCGGATGAGGCTGAGGTTGGTTAGACTGCTGGTTGTGTTCGTTGGGGTTTGCTATCCGCGACGGTGGCCGAATTTGTTGTGGATTAGCTGGCTGTCCTTGAGCATTTTGAGGATTCTGCGGTCCGGATTGACCCTGGTTACTTTGCTGGGAGCTGGCATGCTGCATAGCAAGCTGTTGTGCCATATGGTTTTGCTGCTGTTGCTGTTGTTGCGCGTGCTGTTGTTGCGCCATCTGCTGCTGCCGTTGCAGCTGCATCTGCTGCTGCACCAAATGTGCCGGCAACTGGACCTGTCCGCCGCCCTGCATTTGGTTTTGTTGTTGTTGTTGCTGCAAGTGTTGCATTTGTGCCTGTGTCAGTTGCACGCCTTGAGGCATGCCCTGCATCGACGCCTGCTGCTGCTGCTGCGCCATCATCTGATGGCGCAGACGCATCTGCTGGTGCTGCATTGCTAGCGCAGGGTTTTGTTGCACTTGGAGAGCTGTCAGCAACGTCCTGTCTCTCCGAACTCCAAGTCTGCTTACTTTGTGCGAGGTGGGCCTGCTGTTGCTGTTGCTGCTGCTGCTGCTGGTGCATCTGCTGCGGTGTCATGTTGTGTCTCATAGCCTGTGCATTCGGCATTCCACCAGCCATAGTCTGCCCTCCCATCTGTCCTTGCATACCCATACCGGAGCCTGGATGCTGTCCTGCCATGCCTCCAGGTCCCATACCTGCGCCAGGCTGCATGCCCATCATGGCGCCCGGCTGGGACACATGTGGTGCTCCCGAGACACCTGGGTGCATCATCGCTTGTCCCATGTGCTGTCCTGGATTCTGAGCCATGCCTGGGTGCCCGTGTGGAAGACCAGGGTGGCCACTAGGCGCAGGTTGGTAAGCGGCCATCATCTTGCTGGCACGACTGCGTGGACCGCGGACGGTGTTGGCGGTCTGCTTCGCGGTCGCGGTCTCGATGAAATGCGGGCACGCCGCCGGCCGGGGAGTAAATGCACAGCAATCTCGTCTCCAAAGTGGGCAAGCAATGCATATGGCGATGCACTATGCCAGTGTCGGCATCAGCGAGCCCGACACGTGCTCTTCGTCCGACCCGGCGAGCGCTGAGTCCGACGGCGATCCAGGCGCGGTGAGGTGTGGCGTCGCGGGCGTCAATTTGTCGCGAGCGTCGCTGTTGGCGCAGTGGAGTCTTGCGCGAACGCGACTTGCGGGCGGATTCGAAGCCAAAGGGACCGATCTGAAGGACCAGGAGGGTGGGCGTTGATCCGACGTCGCGGCGGAGRGTCGCGAGAGCGAAGTCCAAGCGCGGCGAGACGCACTGCTGCTGCTGCTTGCTGCTGCTGGTGCTGCTAGACGGCTGCTAGATGTAAGTAAAGAAGTGCATGGCCAAGAATATGCCGACTCTTGAATCCTTCGTAGTGCTCGCGCTGAGATCGTGGGAAACACCTCCATCGTCGTCTGGGTGCTTGGGTCGCTGTCCAGTCTGTCTCGCCGACGGAAACTCCCGGCGCTAAAGGTGGAGAGCTCCTACTTCAATAATTTTCCTTCCTCACAACGCATCTTCATCTTCACACAACATCGACACCTCTCCATCACCACCAGCGCCTCCGTCGCCCGCCGACCTTGCGCAACTAATCACTGCATCTGGTATGTATGCACACTCTCTCCTCGCCGCCCCCAAACTTTGTGATGATAATCACTTTAATGTCTTCATTTCCCTACCAATTCGCCCATGAGGAAATAGTTTTCGTCCGCCTGTCGCAGGGTGGATGTATACTAGCCAGTACCTTAGCCTGACCTTCTGCCCTCAACACACATTCACCAAAACACTTCTTCGCGTTGAGCAAAGCTAACACGAAAAAGTCAGATTTCTCTCGGTCCGCGATTAGCCTCGCCAGGCATGTCACTCGAGCTACCTTGAGCAAGATGACAGTCATGTGCCATCACAAAGTCGTCCGTCTTCAGCACACCGCCGCTGACGGACGAGTCTGCCTCCTGCATGCCACACGCGCAGCGGGAGGTCAGGTCATAGATGGTCAGTTCACACGTGCTCCGCTTCCACACCACCCCGCCATGTGCACTCGCTGGGATGATGAAAAACGTTCCACTATTCGCAGTTTCCACCTAAGCCGTCGCTACGAACCTAATTAGACGGACGATGAAGGCGCAATCTTCCTTGGATGTCTGACCCCTCCAGCTACCCTTCAACTTCATATCACTGCCATGATCTTTGACAAACGCATTCGCTGACGTTAGCCACCAACAGTTCTCCCGCCGCTCCCCACGTTGCGTAACGAACGGTGCACGCCTGGCATGCGCAGTTGCCGCAGGTAGGTCGAGGATGTCTATTCTATAATTGCTGGAAAGAGGTGGCCAAGTCCAGCACGTCGGTGCATACGTGGGACATTTGCGATGTGGATTCTATAGAGTATAAATCAGAAAGTTCATCGATACCCTCACCAATGGCCATTGCTATCAGCCTCTCTATGTTGTGTGCACATCGCCTGGAAGGACCTCAGCTCGTAGACTTTAGATACTGTCGCGACGTCGCTGCGACGCTTTCACCTCTATCGAGTCGAGGAGACTAACACCGGGCTCACATAGAGGACAGCAGTGATGATGACAATCGAAGACCGTGAACGTGTGAAGWCACGATTGACAAATTCTTGCCTCCAAGCTGCTACATGTATTGATCTTCAGTGTCTCCAGTGCTGTGTTGCCACCTGCATGTGTTGCTGTTCAATGCCAAGAAAAAGTGGGGATCGGGGACATTCCCCTTTCATTCGCATTCGATTCGACCTCAGGTTACAACGTCGACATTGTCGATAACACCATGTGTTAACCTTGGATTTCGAATTGAACCCAGGTTGTCTCCAGGACGTAATGTCAACGCCGTCGCCTCTGTGGCGACCTCATGTGATCTTCCCTGCGGCCATTCTACTACGAATCATTCTCCTGGTGTACGGCCGCTGGCAAGACGCGCATAGTCCCGTGAAATACACAGACATCGACTACCTGGTTTTCACGGATGCAGCGCGCTACGTTGCCCACGGTCACTCACCCTATGATCGCGCCACCTATCGCTACACACCTTTGGTCGCCTGGATCCTGCTCCCCACAACATGGGGAGGTCTCTGGTTTGAATTTGGAAAAGCCCTATTCGCGGCCGGCGATGTGGCAACGGGATGGCTGATTCTGCTTATTCTTCGAGCTCGCGGCTTGCAAACTGAGCAAGCATTGAAATTTGCAAGTATCTGGCTGCTGAACCCGATGGTGGCCAATATCAGTACGCGTGGCAGCTCTGAAGGTCTGCTGGCAGTACTGGTCGTGGCAATGCTTTGGGCAACGCTGAGCAAGAGGATAATTCTTGCAGGAAGTCTCCTCGGCTTTGGCGTGCACTTGAAGATCTACCCATTCTTTTATGCAGCAAGCATGTTTACGTGGCTGGAAAGCCCAACAACATTGCATGAAGCTTCGTTGACCAGGCGTGTATTGGCATTGATCAACCGGGATCGAATCAAGCTGGTCATCTCAAGCTTCGTGGCTTTCATGGTCTGTAATATAGCCATGTTTTACTTGTGAGTTGTTTAGAGTGTGCAAGCGGTTCGATGCTGACGATCTAGATATGGCATGCCATTCATTGAACACAGCTACACCTACCACCTCACCCGCAGTGATCATAGACATAACTTCTCAGTCTACAACACGTTGCTACACCTGTCCTCAATGCATCAAGATCAAGCCAGCTTCCGTGCCGAATCTCTTGCATTCGCACCCCAGCTCTTCCTCTCGCTTGTAGTTATACCGATGTGTCTTGCACAGCAAGGTTTGGCAACCACAATGTTGGCGCAAACTTATGCTTTTGTGACATTCAACAAGGTCTGCACTAGCCAGGTACGACCCTTTCCCTACTCTGCCTTTTTTAGAGCGCTTTGAGCTAACCCTTTATCAAGTACTTCCTCTGGTACATGGTCTTCCTCCCATTCTACCTTCCCAACTCGTCACTGCTGAAGAAACCGACACTCGGTATCACCGCACTCGCCCTTTGGATTCTCGCTCAGGCGGCCTGGCTAGAGCAAGGGTACGAGCTCGAGTTCCTGGGGAAGTCCACCTTCTTTCCTGGCCTGTGGCTTGCCGGGGTGGCATTCTTCCTGATCAATTGTTGGATCCTTGGTATCATCGTACATGATGCTGGCAATTCTCGGACATCGAAATTGCTGAAGATTCGATGAGGGTCCATTCTTCGGTCTCAGCCCCCGATAGCTTTCACGCATCCCATGGCTGCACCGGCCGCAACGCCGCCGAGGACTAGCATCTCCACCGCATTGCGGAAGCACACCATCCGGCTGCATTCGCCAACCAAAGCAGTCTTTGCCCAGCCGAAGGAAAACAAAGCGAGTGCCATGGTGAAAACGCTACACCACAGGGCATCACGGACGTGCTCGAAGAACAAGTATGGCATTAGCGGCACCAAACCGCCAATGAAGTATGWAAAGGCAATGGTCAAGCCGCATGCAACTGCTCTAGATTTGGTGAAGTCGGCCTCTGCAAGCTGGTGGTGGAAGCGCATGAGGAAGTCTACCAGCTGGTCCGGGTGTGATGCGAGGTTGTCGGCCATGGAATCTAGAGTGCTGGATGGAAGATCATAGTCCTTGAAAGCTTTGCGTGCCATTCGACATGCTTTCGGTTTGTCGTTGGTAACGCAGTCCTTGGTCTCCATCAGAGCTGCAATATACGCGTCTGCCTCTCCCTTCGCGCCGAGGAATCCTCCAAGGCCCATCGATATTGCGCCAGCCACGAGTTCAGCGAAGCCCGCATAGATCTACTTGAACATTAACCGGTGTTTGTGAAAGGGAAGCCCCGAGGAACATACAACGAGATCAGTCGTGCCCAAGGCAGAAAGACCGGCAGTCAAGGCGAACGGTACAGTCAAGCCATCAGAGAGTCCAATGGTCGCGTCTGAAATGATGCGAGGATTAATCCTGCAGCGAAGAAGTCCATACTCATTTTCATCAAGCTTGTCGTTGAACGCATTAGTGATCCCCGAATCGATCGAGTCTCCTCGCTCATTACCCAGCAGTCGCGAGCTTTCAGGACGACGCCTCTCAGGCGATAGGAGGGAACGAACAAATAGTAAGGCCATCTTTGCAAAGTGTGTTGTTGGTGTGCGACAAGTAGGACGGCTCTGGAGTAGAGTAGAGACGATGTGCTTACTCGAGCCGAGCAACCATATACAAGTCTTCTCATTGGCCACCCGCGWTTTGATCCCTGCATGCGTGAACATATTTAGCGCTACTACACGCACCCGAAACGAGTTGATCTCCGTTCACGCCCACGTCCACGTGTGTGCGAAGCAGCCAATGGTAGAGTAATGGCGATTATGCTCTAGACGAGCTGCGGAAGTTGCAAGACGATGTACACAAAGATCATCGTACAGGCGAAGYGAACCTGGAAGGATTGAGAACCGCGGAGTATGGATAATCGCATGTGCTTCAATGTAAGGTAACATCGAATCTAACATACTACACTGACGCTGTTTGAATCTTCTATCTACAGTAGCCTACTGAGGAACAGAATGTCGACCTTGTGGGAGATCTATGCTGCAAAATCTAGCTTTTATGTATCAAATGCACGCTTCATCGTATCGTAAATCAATAGCCCTTGGGCGGGTGCTGTGCGTCGGGAATTTCCACACCGTTGTTGTAGTATGCATTCACGGACGACTGTTGGTCTGCATATAGCTTTGCAATAATAGGGAGAACAGTTCGGAACGTGTTCGGCGAGGTTGCGTTGATGTTTGGAATTGGGTAAGGAGCCTGGTTGTTACTCGAGAGCGGGCCAGCTGAAAGTGAGAAGTGGAAAAGTTAGCGATGTCATGGATAGATCTCGACGCAAATCTATGCTTCTGTATCTTACCATAACTGGCGTTCAAGAACTTGCTTGGAGAGCTGCCTGTGACCGCATTGTCAGGTCTGCAGCCGTCTCCTGTCTGCTGCGCAACGAAGTTGAAGACGTTGGCGCCGACATCCCAGCGTCCCAAGGTATGTAGGTCCCAGTTCGCCTCGACTGTGGAGATGTCAGAGTAGTGGTTGTAGTACCGATCATCGGTTGTGCCCTGCAGGCTGGAGGGAACAGCTCCGCCCAGCAGGATACTGAATACACGGTTGACGCTTGTGTAAGTGTGGTTCTCGTCGAACGTGAGAAGGATGAGCGTGTTTGCCATGAAGTAGTCGTTGGAGAGTAATGGCTCAAGAAAGTTGCGAGACCATGTGCCAGCGGTGGTGACGGAGGTGTCGTGTCCATCGGATGTCATGTTGGGCGTGATGAACAACCATTGAGGTAGGCGCTTGTTGTCCAAGTCGTCGTAGAACTGGGTGAGATTCTTCTGATATGAAAGACGGCGTGGWCTCGTGTTGTTGTTGAAAATGACTGCTGGATTGTGCTTGCGAACGTAGTCATTGGCCTTGGTCTTTTGGTTGACCCACGCCACTCCTTCGAATCCGGTGTATGGCATGTCCTCTTGATAGGTCCCCCAAGAAATTTGTTTATCTTCAAGAAGATCAATCACAGAGGATGCATTTTCACTGATTTGAGAGAATGGGTCTCCGTTGAGGCCGAAGTGATCGCCTCCTATTGCGGCAATGTAGTTTGGTTCGGACCTTGGTTACATAGCATCAGCATGTCTGTTACGACTTGGTCCCTCTGGGTGTACTCACGGATGGGTAACTCCAAAGTAGTTGGACAGCGCGATGCCCTTTGAAGCCAGATATGCGAGGTTTGGATCACCAGCAGCCTTGTCATAGTCCGTGTTCTCGAGCCAGATCTCGACGAATCTGTCAAACACCTTTCCCGTCTTGTAGGGATCGGTACGGCCCTCATATGTTACCGCGGTTGCCTGAGCTTTGTAGACAGCAGATGTRCCTGTAGCAGTGTTTACGTTCGGTTGGTTCGTATCGCCAGCTGACACGGCGCCAAAGATGGCAAAAGATATGAGTGCCAAAGTTGCAGCCATGATGGAGTGCAATGGCTTGGAAAGGGCGTTCTGTGGTGATTGATACTTGGGGAAAAGATCGATTCGGATGTACCGGGATTCCCTGGACCTACAAATAGCAGACGACTACAGGAGATTGACAGTCTTCCTCGAGTCGGGCTCACCCCATTCCAGAACACGTCGCATGGGGGATGATCCCTCCCTCGTGGGCACGTTCTACGACGAGAGAGGAAGGCCGCTGGGGTCCCTCGTGGATTTTCCGTGCCGATTGCGCGACACCAATTCTATCTAGGGACGTAGTCCGTCGCTAAGCTTCTAGAAAAAAGCTTGCAGTATGTTGACGCAGACTTAAGCTCCACTGAAGTGCGTGGACACTGGACAGGTCTTGCCACCGATGGACAGCATCCCACCACGCCGGAATGCCTTTGCGCTCTCCGCTGCTCTGTCTCGCAAAGACGTCTCCGAACCGTCTTCATCTGTCGTTGGTCGAAGAGGTCATTTGTGCCAATCACACATCAGCGTTGAGCGGAGGATGCACACGAGACACCGCGAAATGGAGGGCATTCGGCTGTGATTCACTGATGCCATGCTGTACAGTAAGGCTGCAGAATGCAAAGTGTAGGTAGTGTCGGCGTGCAGACACAGAGCGAGATGATTGGACGATTTGTGTCGGCCTTGGCACGTGGCTTTTTCCGCGTGAAACGTTCCTTCCTGGACTTGCAGCACCTGGAGACCAGACCACACCAGAAGAACTCTCTGCGAATTTGATTCGGGTCGACTCTCCGCCTGGCATCGAATTGTGATTGGGCAAGGACTCCATCTCCAGCCTCGACCAATAGCGCTTGCGGGAGGTCCTTCCCAATCAGAATTGGAGGGAGAATCCCTTCAGCGCCCGGGCGGTGCGTGGGCAGGATGCTGTTCATTTCCAGGTTCCTTGCATACCTACCTTAGGTAGCCTCTGAACTCAGGGCAGATTCCACCCCACGGCATGGAACCCTGATCGACACCGATGACAGTCGCCTTGATCCTAGAGACGGTCAAAAGTCCGAGACCACGTCTGTTTCTGTACATGTTTGAGCCGCGATCTGCGAAGATCCTCTGAGCAGTGTGTAGCGTCGTGTTGGGAAAGGCTTTCGTGTCGTGAGAGGCCACTTCACATCCTTCCTCTTTGTGATGTCTCACGAATCTGGTCATTGATGGTTACGACGTCCGGCTGAGGAATACGATCCGAACACAGCAAGATGGCTGAAGAGGGAATGTTTGCGACAATGAGATTGTCACAGCGTGAAAGGGACTCGTCGCGCTCCTCAGGCAACGAGACAGAACAGATACAGAGCCTGCTGATGGACTGGAGGGGCTCCGATGTGGAAGAATTGTCCGAGAATGAGAAACACCAGAAACTGGACCAGAAGGAGCAAATTGAGCTCAGGTCTGGTTTCTGCATCCCCCGTCTATGGTTCTTTATCTCCATGGCCATAATTATCTTGCTTGCTCTCGGCACCATTGCCAGCTTGAATCTAAGCAAAGGCGACACCCAATCTCTGGCCCAAGCACCTTCAGGAATATCAACCCCGGACTATACACTGGATCCGAATTGGGACTTCCACGCGCCTGCGCAGCGTAGAGAATATAGCTGGACTGTCAGAGACCATGAGCACAACCCAGATGGAGTCTATCGGCCGATGATATTGGTCAACTCGCAGTTTCCTGGCCCGCTGATCGAAGTCAATGAGGGTGATACCATAGTTGTCAACGTACATAACGAGGCAACGAACGCAACCTCGTTTCATTGGCATGGAATCTATCAAAACGGAAGTTCGTTCATGGACGGTGCAGTTGGTACCACCACTTGTCCGATCGCACCTGGCCACAATTTCACCTACCAATTCACTGTCAAGCAAAGTGGAAGCTACTTCTGGCATTCTCACCAAGGAGTACAATCGTCGGACGGTCTCCATGGACCGCTGATTATACATGGCCGCGATGAGAAGGAGAAGCAGCGTATACCGTATAAGACCGACAGGGTCATATTGCTAGCCGACCACTACCACGACCTCTCGTCAGCGCTACTTTGGCAGTACCTCAAGCCAGACGAGGAGAACGCCGAGCCAGTTCCAGTTGGTGGGCTGATTAACGGGCGTTCGATCCGGGACTGCGAATCTTTTCCTGGCAGAAAGTGCGACAACAGCACTACAAACGTGGGCACTCCTCGCCTGACGCTTGAGCGAAATGAAAGTCACAGGTTGCGTTTCATTAACGTAGGCGCATTGGCAGAGTTTCAGGTGCAGATCAACGAGCATGAATTGGCAGTGACAGAGGTCGATGGCACGGACGTCGAGCCATCGACCTATCACCGAGTGAACATCAATCCGGCGCAGCGGTACAGTGTTGTCGTGAACACCAATTCTGCCACCTCTGAGTCGTTCTGGATGCTAGCCCGGATGATTACAACCTGTTTCGCCGAAGTACCTGCAAATCTGGATGCGAATGCCTTGGCCATCGTACAATACGTTGACGACCCGAACGAGCTCCCATCATCCACAGACTGGGAAACCGCACTTTTGCAAGAGTGTAAGGACATGAACACCACCGAGCTGATTCCGCTCGATGTGGTTGCTGCTCCCGTCCGCGAAGACGCATTTTTCTACCTTCGTTCGAACTTCGAGATTGGGAAGTACAGATTGAGTCGCGGAAAGTTCAACACAAGTACTTTCCGACCAGAAGTGAACTCTCCTAGCTTGCACCGAGCGATTGATGGGTTGGCGACTCTTAACATGACTTTTCGCCCGGACACGACATCTTCCCAAGCATTTGTGAACGATCAGGCGTACGACATCTCTCGTGAGCTCGTCATTCAAACTACTGGTATTCAAACCATCGATATCCTCGTGTCGAACTTCGACGACGGCTCTCACCCCATGCATTTGCATGGATACAAGTACTTTGTACTCGCTCAAGGTCATGGATACCCGCCACTCACATCTGTTTCCGGTGGTATCAACAGGGAAAATCTAGCGCCTCTCTACGATCAACTCGACCTGACGAACCCGCTGCGACGTGACACAGCCACTGTAGAGGCCTTTGGTTGGATGTTGATTCGCATAGTTGCCGACAATCCTGGCGCATGGACATTTCACTGTCATTTGGCCTGGCATTCCGAGGCTGGCTTAGCTATGCAGTTTCTGACCCGGAGCGATGAGCTTGCCAAGGTCCGAGTTCCTCAAGCAAATCTGGACCTGTGTGCTGCCCATGGGATTGAAAAGGGAATGGGTCCTGAGGATGAGGACTACAGGGATCTCGCCAAATGAAAGTCCCGTGCGCTAGTAAGGAGAAAGGTCATTCTCCTAGCTAACGATATGAGAAACTATCAACAGAAGCAGCACCCTCAACAGCGCCCTCCATCAATTGACGGGCCACGCTGGTGTTAGCGAGGGGTTTAGTAGCCACAACGTCGTCGACCCTGCAGAGGGCGAGGGCTTAAGCTGATATGCAAAAGACCGAGGGTGTTCCATTTCGATGAGGAACCCTCATATCGGCAGCTCTGATCATCCTGTTCAGCCCACACTGCGGCTCACAATCGATACCCCGCTCCGAATCACTCATTTCATAGACAGGAAGACTGAATCCTGTCAGATGGCGTCTATTCCGCAGTCACAGCATGCAACAGATATTTATGGTCTGTCGACTGGGACGGCATCAGAGCCACTGCCACAGACTTCTTCTGCCACTGGCACATCGTCGGCCAGGAATGAACGACGGCGACTTTATCCGCGGTGAAGATATATGCCTGCTATGGATCAAATTAACGATTGTGGTATTCACTACCGTTTGTCCTTGAGAGGTTGGAGGAAATCACCTGCCCTTCCGTCGCGAGCAACTATGTCTTCAACAAGCACAACATGTCATATGCCATGAGGATGTTGGTGGTTATGTTATAACGATGGAACAAAATTCTGTTTCCAGACTACTAGCAGATGACATTGATACGCTGGGGGAAACGATTCCCAAGCATAGATGAGCGTGGTCAACTAGTCGGCAGAAGGATGTGACAATGATGCTGTGCTACGTATAGATATATACCGATGAGTATTAAGATTTGCCTACGCCTCGTTGACTAGATGTTGGTCGGATTGCTTCCGCCACGTTCGCTGTCGGACTGACTGTCTCGGTCGTGCAGCTCGCTATATGCGACAGTATGCTTGCTCCCCATCTAACATTTATCCTACACTTCAAGCATAAAACTTGACTCTTCCATGGCCCTTTCTGACCCACCCAGATGATCTCCTCCCCGCTCCAATCTACCCATTCCCTACTCTCTTCTCTTCGCTCTCGACTTGCACTACTTCCTTTGACGACAAGTCTCAATAGTTGTCTCGTGAGCCTTGCTGTGTAGTGGGCAAGATTGCCAGGCTGTTGCAGACTTGGGTCGAAGAGGCCTTCCTCGCAATGCTGCAGACCATAACTCCTTCAAATTTGATCTTCAAACGACAGATTCTCTCGCCCTCAGTACCACATACTAGAGAAGAGATAGAGCATGGGAAGAATATAGAGCAAACTAGGAAGGTATAGCGAGAATTACTAGCGTCGGCAAATCTTCCCGATACGGAGGTGAGGTGAACGACTCGCAACTCCACACCACGACATCAAACCAACGCGGTTCCAAGAACCATCCGATCATCAAATATCTGATTCCGTTCGCGAATGTTTCATCGAGTCGCGCGAACAGCGCTGCGAAAGCGATATTCCAGCATGGCCTCGCAGACTCCGATGGAAGACGCGCTGAGGCAAAAGGTAAATCTTACATACACGTTCGCCATGGAATAATTTCCACCCGATTTGTCCCTGAGAGCGATGTCTCAACGAGTAGAAAGCTGATTGCTTCAATAGATCACCGAAGCGCTTGCGCCAACATCTCTCGAAGTCTTTAATGACTCGCATAAGCATGCACATCACAAGGCCATGAAAGGCAGCACTTCACAAGAAACGCATTTCAGGTAGGGGCCACTTATCATCGTATCCATTTCTTCAAAGCCACCCTTACTAAATGAAAACAAACAAAAGAGTTAACATTGCTTCCGACGCCTTCAAGTCGAAGATGCAGCCGGCCCGCCACCGCATGGTGTATACACTTCTCAAGGATGAGATGGCTGCTGAAGGCGGGATTCATGCCCTGCAATTGCGCACACGGACGGTTGAAGAAGAGGAAAAAGCAAAGGCGAAGGAGAGCGCAGTATCATCTTGAACGCTGCGCATGCCGTGATATGATGCCGCTTTCGGCCGTGCGATGTACCGAGCATCTCCAAATATTCGACGAGCTCCGTCTTTGCAGACCTTGTGAACATCGAACTGCCGAGAGCTCGAGACTTGAGAAAAGTCTGCTTTATAAGACAGCATGAAAGTAGAAGCATACGGTGGATCTCTGGGTTCAGGAGTCAACCATCATCCAAGAGGATCCATCTCATGGCTTGAGATTAGACAAGCTCCAGCACGAGTGCTCCATGGAACGAAACTCGACATGCTCCGAACTTAACCTTGGAAACTGTACAATGGATTTCGAACTTCTCATTTCTGAGTTGCATTGGCATTCTCTGCAATATCTCCCGCTGGTTGCCCAGTCTGACGTGCAAACGATGGGCCTAATGCTATGTGATGCACCTTCGTAGGTGTTGTGATGCAAACGCCGTGTCCATGCCATGCCTTGCTTTCCGAGCTGGCCTGCCCACCCGCTAAAGAAACAGGAAAATGTACACGGGTTGCCCACCTAAACTTGCCTGCTCTTCAGCTGCAATTGGTGTTGTGAATTCGTACGTGAGGTGACGCGCAATGAAGGCGCGAAGTGAGAGCACGTCGAGAAGCTCAAACATCCGGAGGTAGCTCGGGGTTGGCGACATGCGCACCGCCTGGCTGGGAGTTGAGGAAGCTGAGGTAGCAGTTCCAGCCTACGATTGTTAGCCACTGCGACAAGCTCAAGCTCGGCTACGATCTACTCACCCAAGGACACCACGTTGACGACCAGCACGCGGTGGTGCAGCGGCACGAATGTGAAGTTGACGAACTGCACAGCAGGCCACACCATCCAGTTCTTCTTGAGAGCCATGGTGTAGGTCTGTGCGAGCTTGTCCTTTGGACTCTTGCCCTCCATGACGGCCATGGTCGACAGGAAGAAGAAGAGATTGCCGGTGGCGAAGAGGCACTGGTCGGCGGCGACTCGGGCGAGCGTGGTGAGGTGAGGAGAGTTCTTGATCACGACGCGGTTTTGGAGGACTCTGAACCACATGGTGGCAGCGGGGCCGAAGATGCAGCCACCGTAGAAGGCCATGCGACCGGTGCGTGACAGATCATGGCCCATGATGCCATTGCCCTCGACGGCCTGCTGGGCGAGCGTGTCGCCGGTCGCGAAGAGGACGGCGGTCGTGACGGACTGCGTCAGGAGAGGGCGCGAGGCCAGGCTGGCTTTGTACCTGCGCGTCGCCGCTGGTTAGAGTGATGTGGATAGCACGTGGCATTCAGGGACAGAACCATACCAGGCGAGCATGATGTGTGGTTGAGTGGTGGATGGTTGTCGGTAGGTTGGTGTGATGGATGAGGTAGCTTTCGAGTCCAATGGCTTTTGTAGTCAGGCACTCGAGTGAATCGCGGTCAGGGCTCCGGTTAATTCTAGGCTGCCGAGCAGAATTGAGCTTGGACCCTGACTGCGGCGTTTCTTGAGAATGAAGTGAAGTGAAACGAACGGAAGGTGTGAGGTGGACTCAGAGGCATATAGATTTCAACAATTTTTGGAGCTCCCCAAGCGGACCTTCCTTTTGGGAGAGTCCGCGTTGCGATGATGCTATCGTAGATAAGCTCGGGGCTAAGTGATGCAGGGTTCGGTAGAGCAGCCGATGCCTGCCCCACTTTCAGCACGCAGCAGAAACAGAAACATGTCGAGGGACCACTGGCCTAGTGGAGCTCATCGGAACGAAGTGTGAGGGAAAGTCGCGTCTTCTACATAACTATCTTTTGTTTGCCAGCGTTTGCTTGCATCAAAGCCAAGGTCTGTTTCAGAAACGGCAAGCGGCTCATGCTTTGTTACGGTCAACAACCAATACTAATCAAGATCATTCATCTCTGAACTTGATCGTCCTTGACATTAGCATTACGCAACATGGCCTCCAACGATACGCCCGAAGGCGTCTTCTCGCTGCTCGACACGGATCTTTACAAGCTGACGATGCAATGCGCGGTCCTCAAGTACTTCCCCGACGCTCACGTTCGCTACCAATTCACCAATCGCACGCCCCACATGCGATTCACAAGAGAAGCATTCGAGTGGCTGGAGACGCAGATCAACAAGCTTGAGAACATTCAAGTCACTGCGGCCGAGATTGAATGGCTACGCAAGACCTGTCCATATCTCACACCGACCTATCTCGACTATCTATCGACTCTTCGTCTCCATCCCTCATCGCAGGTCGAGGCCACATTCACACCCATTACGAGCGATTCCAAGGATCCTGATGCTCTTGGGGACGTTATCCTGTCGGTCAGTGGAGTGTGGGTGGAGACCATCCTCTACGAGATCCCGCTGCTCGCCCTTACATCTGAAGCCTACTTCAAGTTTGTCGATCGTGACTGGAACCACGACGGACAACTCGCTCAAGCCAAGGAAAAAGGCGAAAGACTTCTCGAGAGCGGCTGTGTTTTCAGCGAATTTGGGAGCAGACGGAGACGTGACTACAAGACGCACGCGATGATCATCGAGGGTCTTATGCAGGCAAAGGAGGAAGCGGAGACAAATGGCAGGGGTTGGAAGGGAAAGTTCACGGGAACCTCAAATGTGCATCTCGCCATGAAATATGGCGTCAATCCTACGGGTACGGTCGCGCATGAGTGGTTCATGGGCATTGCCGCCATCACACAGGACTATGCAAGCGCAAATGAGCTCGCACTGCAGTATTGGATTGGAACTTTCGGCCGGGGCGTGTTGGGCATCGCATTGACGGACACATTCGGCACTCCCTCATTCTTGAAGGCTTTCGCGCAGCCTGCACCTAAGAGCGGCACCACCGAGGATGTGGTGAATGGACGAGACCCGACATACGCGCAGATATTTACTGGCGTACGCCAGGACTCTGGCGATCCCGTCGAGTATGTCAAGATGATTAGCCAATTTTACGACGCACAGGGTATCAAGGACCCGAAGACGGTCATCTTCTCTGACAGCTTGAACATCGCGCGATGCATTCAGTACAAGGAGGCCACCGAGGCCGTGGGTCTGACACCAGCATTTGGTGTGGGGACATTCTTCACTAATGACTTCGTGACTCTGAGCACGAAGGAGAAGAGCGTGCCGTTAAACATCGTTATCAAATTATGCGAGGCCAATGGTAATAGCGCGATCAAGCTGAGTGATGATACGGGCAAAAACATGGGCAACGATGAGCTGATGAGGAGCGTGAAAGCGCAAGTTGGGTACGAGGAGAAGTCTTGGCGAGGCGGAGATGAAGCTCATCGATGGGACAAGAACGACAGCTGAGCAGTGTCTTGCTCCCTAAATATGGTGCTTACACGATGCATGACMGGCGAGCGGGTTGACAGTGTCTTGATAGGCGAGGTCGCGGGGACGACGATAACGATGACACGAAACGGGGACGACTACTGAAGCATCAGCGTATGGAGTTGGCATTACAAAGATACCCGGGCAGATGAAACGGCGATTTGGAGTTGACAATAGACGGCGAATAGATTCTCGCAGTCACAAGCACGCAATGTATGTAGCCTCTAGGACGTCTTATGTCACAGACCCTTTGGAAGTTATGAGCACAGTGACGGCATGGAGCTAAGCCATTATTCTACTCTACCTACTGTTGCGTATGTACAAGCTTCTTACAGTTGGCCATGCTGTGCTGTTCGATTCTTGAGTGCAGCTTTTCTTCCACCCTATTCTGTTTTGTCATTCTGTCGATGCTCGTAGTTTTTCGTTCACGTTCAAGGCATTAGCGTCCTTGCAAGTGCAGCTTCAGCCTACACGTTACTGTTACATAATTCATCTACAGGAGGAGCCTTCACACGGAACCAGTAGCCTCCTTCTCAGCGACCTTCAAGTCCTCAGCCATGACAATGGGCGCCGGACCAGCATCTCTCCATTTCTGCCCTCGCCACTGCAACACCGCTGTGGGAACCCAACAGACAGCGAATATCAGCCCTGCAAGCAATCCAACGCTTGCCACGGTACCCAGATCGGCCAGCATCTCGGGGAAGAAGAATGGTCCGATGAATCCCCTGCAGGAGAATGTCAGTTTTGTGGTGGCCTCCGTTTCTGAAGGAAGGAATAGCATACCAAGTCTGTCGAACGACATTTATGAAAATACCAATGCTTGCACTATGCTCAACATGACAGTCAACCGCATAAGTCACCAGTACCGTCGTGACGATCTGGTTACCCACTGCTGCGATTGCGATGCCGATTATTGGCGTTACATTMCAATGATTCTGCTCAGCTTGTTCAAATCGAACGCCGAAAATGATCAATCCGACCATCGCCAGTAGGAATCCTCCGTAAGAGAGCCACAGACGGAACTCGGGTGGAGGCGTTGCGACTTTCCTACCTCCAATGCGTCTCATCCAGAGGTCGCTGAGTCGACCACCTAGTTGCTCGCCAATAATGGAGCCTATGATGATTCCGAGAAATTGGAGACCAAGCTGCTGGGAGTTGAAGCCAAATTTGGGGATGAAGAGTTGAGGGATCTCGACTGTGAGGAGGACAGAGGTAAAGTTGAAGACCACAGCATACGCAACAGCGGGAATCGCAATTGAGGCATATCGCGCGAGGGATAGGGGTTGGATGAATTCGAAGATTCGGAAGGGAGCTGGGTCGATTCGTCGGAATTGGAGATATCTACGGAAGAAGTCAATTACCATTCTCATGTTTTCAGGAAGGAGAGAGCGCACTCTTGAGCGAATGCAGAGCCTCTGTGCGTGACGCCGCGTCGAAGATAGCGAGTCTCTGGTCCAAAGATACAATAGGCCAAGAAGTGCACACCGTTGAGAATTGCGAGGGTCCAGTATATCCACCGGTAGTTTCCAGTCTGGTAACTGACGAATCCCATAATAAATGGTCCCGAGGGTGCCCCTGGACGAGCATTAGCATGTTCAATCATTCAAGGATGTGGCCAACCCCACCCAACGTGACCAACAAGGTCCACACGCCCATGTACTGAGCTCGCTGTCCTTTAAAGTACGTCTCCGTCACCACACCACTTCCGTAGGCCATTGCGGGACAGAGGAAGAAGGACACAAACGCGCGACATATGGCCATCGTGCTATAACTATGTGACAGTGCGCAACCCACGTTGAAGACCAACGAGCCAAGCATACTGATCAGCCAGATAGGACGTCGACCATAGCGCTGAGAGAGTGGCTTCCAGAACAGTGGAGCCCAGCCCAAAACCATGATCTGTAGCGATGTGAGGTAACTGGCTTTCGTGATGGTGCACTCGAACTCCTCAGAGATTGCTTCGTATGCTGGGATGATTGCAGCTGCTGTGAAGGTTGTCATCATGGCATTGAACCCCACGACGATTAAATTGGCCATCTTCTTCCATTCTGGCCAGTTGTAAGGATCGGCAGGGTCGTCTGAAGGTACAGGATCGAGGTAGAGTGTGCCATGGCGTTTGATAAGATAATCTTGATGTTCCTGGCTTAAACTGACAGCTGGGCCTGTTGCCATGTATCTTGCACGGGTGTCCGTTGTGGGGTCCATTCCGTCGCTATCAGCAGGACTTTTAAAGGGTTCTGGGTGAACGTTTGACATTGTTGCGGAGTCACTTTGGCCACGGCTCGCCTTCTGTGGAGCGCCCATTGTATGAAGATGATCTAGATAAAAGACTCGAATGAAAAAATTGGCAGAAACGTCGAAGCCTCTGTATACAAAACAAGAAGGCTTGGAGGATGGAGCTCAACTCAATCAAGCTTTCTTGTTGAATACGCGTTGCAGCATAGAAAGCTGAGAACGGCAGTGTGGAGCAGGCGAAAAGCACCGAAGCGAGATGTTACTGACTTGCAAATCATAGATGAAACGAAAGCAGATGTCACCCACAAGCAGACATCGCCCCAGAGCATCTCCTCATTTACTCCGGGCCCCCAGAGGCGGCTCCTCCACATCGTACGATGGTCTGGTCTTGCGGGCAGTGACACGGCAGTTGAGTGGGCATTCTGGTCGTTCGCCGACTGGTTGGCCGAGAGTCCGAGACGGCTCCTCAGCTATTGATAGTGGAGCAGGAGAGCGACGTGCGTTAGCAAGATTAATCAAGCATTTCGAAGCGAAGGGCGGTCGATAATTTAGGCTAGAATGTTGCGGGCGAGCATTGCCAAGGCGCCGTCCGCCGTCCGCTCATCCGGCGCGAATCTGACCTCACTTCACCTCACCTCTCAACTTTCGCGCCTCGCGTATGTCCTCCCGCCCCATTCCGCCTATATCGTCGACCAGTATCTCTTTACTGAAAGAAACTACTGTAAATTGAGTAGCGATGTGGAGGGCCTGGACGGAATTGACTCTTGCGATCTGCTAGTAGCTACGTCCGCCCTCTTCTGGATCTGAACTTCCCCACCAAGGAAAGACAGACGTACGTCGAGCGGAGCATAAATATGTCTGGTCGGAACTTGGCTTCGTCGAGAGGCTGGCCTCACGCCCCGTCGTCCGACTTTAGCCCAGTCCTCGTACCGCCCGTCTCTCTGTCAATATCTCTTGAAGAAGAACGACCCCTGTCCATCGAACAAAGCACTCAAAGGCCGGGCATGGAAAACTGAACGCAATACTTCTAGTTTTATGACGATACAGATCACATCGTCCTCTGCGCATCATCTTGCTCTAACGCTCTCATATGGGCGTTTCTTTCGCCCAACAGCAAGGCGCTCGACGACGGGCTTCTGCATACCGTCATGGTATTCGCTCAGGTTCTTCTGCTTTGGGTTGACCTCGTATATTACCCCATCTACGGAGCACTACATAGGCACGGACATCTAGGCTGCCGGTCTTCATGTGTTCGGGCACGTTGTCGGCTTTCAATGAAGGTACAAAAGCGATCTCGGTTTCTCGTCCTTTCGCTGCACCATCACCTCCCTGTAAGGTAATTCAGAGCATCAATCGTCGCCAGAGAGTCGTCATAACAATGTCGTAATACTTTGATRTCGAAATCCAGGCTAGTCCCAGTACTTGATGACACCGTTGAGATCTCCTGTGACGACTTTGGAGCTCTCTCTGGGATGCCATGCTACGCTGATGACTGCCGCATCACTTGCCTTGATCTTGTGCCACATTTTGCAGCTCTTCCAATCCCAGAAACATACGAAGCCGCCGCTGTCACCACTGCACACAATCCCTCCGTCAGGGCTGACATCGACGTCGATAGCATAGCCGGCATTGTTGTGACCTCGGAACTCCTTCTTTCTGTTCTGTCGGATCTTCTCACCAGTGTTGTACACTTTGATTGTGTTGTCTGAGCTCTGCATGAGAACCGATGATTTGCTAGGATGCGAGGCGGATTTGACCATGGGGAACATGTAGGGTTCTGCAATGAATTTGATCGGCACGGGGATGTTGTACTCCCACGCGCGGAGTGATTTGTCGTCTGATGTTGTAATGAAGCGGCGATTTTGATCCGTGAACGTGATGGTATTGACAGGTCCCAGATGATGGTCGTACTCTTGCACAGGATTCTTCTTTTCGCCGTCCGGTGGCAAGCGAGTGTCGAATTGCACGATTTTGTTGTTGTGCATGCCCGCGAGGAACTCCTGTCCGCTCGGATCATCGGGTTGCCATCGCACAACGTGCGGCGTTGAACCGGTGCTGAATCGGCCTGTACATGCTCCAGTTTCCGTATCCCACACTTTCATTTGACGATCGTAGGACGCTGTTATGAATTTCGTTCCATCCGGGGAAAAGTCCACATCCACGACAGACTTGGTATGTCCAGAGTAAGAGCGCAAGAGCTCACGAGCATGAAAGGCATCCCAAAGTTTGACTTTACCATCTGCGGCAGCACTGAGAAGCAGGTGACCAGATTCCGGAAAGAACTTGAGTGCCGTGAGAGCCTTTTCATGCGCAGGCTTGTTGTTCGCGGACTTGTAGGTGTGAATGAGCTTCTTGGGGTGGTAGCACTTTAGGTCGAGGTTTTCAAAGTCGGCAGTGAGGTCCACGTCCAAGTCTTGTGGTACATGCATATATGTGCGGCCCTGATAGTCGTGTTCTTCGGCACCTTCAAAGGTCGACGTTTCCTTATCCGCGGATGCAGCATCGTAGTCGGTGCCAGCGAGGCTTCCCTTGGCCGGCACAGGCATTAAAGCGTCCTCCTCGTACACGACCACCTCCTCGCCGCTCTCATCTCCCGACACCTCCACCTCCATCTCCTCGCCGCTGTCGCTGTCGATACGCCGCTCTTCGTATTTGGCCCACGGTCCTTTGTATGCGCCTGCACCATACACAGTCCCGCTATCGCCCTTCAGCTCCCGCTTGCGCTTCTTTCCAGCCGACTGCTGACTCTGCACATCCCGATGTAGGCTGCGGAAGCTCTGCTCGGATATGGCAATCTCCTCAGCGTACCCAGTGGGGACCTTTCCTTTGGTGGATGTCCGGAACTGCTTGTCGGAGACCAGATCGGCGGCACGAGTTGGCGGTGCATTTGCGCCATTGCGCGCCGGTATCAGCGACATTTCGGGTGTGGGTGTCGAAGCGAGTTGAGGATGCTAGTTAAAGTCGCGGCAGTTGATTCACGTGGATGACTAAAAATGCGGACTCCCGAAAAAGTTATGGCCGCCGCCATTCGCCATCGCGTGCATTCCATTCCCACCATCTCTAACTCGCCATCATGCGGGTTCCGTCTCTTGCGCGGTTATCACTGCGCCATGCTGCTCTGCGAAGTGGCAACGCAGGTGTCTGCACGCGTGGATTCGCCACGACCGTCCTTCCATCACATAATCGCCACGCCGTCCGAGCACAGAACCACGAGAGAATAGGACAGCATCTACAGCAATGGCAGACGCGACGGTGGCAGTCCGGTGCGGCTGCTGCGGTGTTGGAAACGGCAATGCACGATCCCACCTCGCTCTCTCAGGACGCCATTGTCGAGAACCTTGATCCCGTCGAAGCCGCTCGTCTGGATAAAGTGCGCAACATTGGAATCGCCGCACATATCGATTCAGGAAAAACCACTGTGACCGAGCGTGTGCTATTCTATACCGGCCGTATCAAGGACATCCACGAAGTGCGAGGGAGAGATGCAGTTGGTGCAAAGATGGACAGCATGGATTTGGAGAGAGAAAAGGGCATCACCATCCAATCTGCTGCGACGTTCTGTGACTGGATCAAGAAGATGCCCGATCCCGTTACTGGAGAGTTGAAAGACGAGAAATACCACGTAAATTTGATCGATACCCCTGGTCACATCGACTTCACGATCGAGGTCGAGCGAGCGCTGCGTGTGTTGGATGGCGCCGTGATGATTCTGTGTGCTGTTTCTGGGGTGCAGTCGCAGACCGTGACTGTGGATCGTCAGATGAAGCGCTACAATGTTCCCAGAATCTCATTTGTGAACAAAATGGACCGCGCTGGCGCGAATCCGTGGAAGGCTGTGGATGGTATCAACCAGAAACTCAGAATACCCGCTGCTGCAGTCCAGGTCCCCATTGGTGTGGAGGACGACTTCAGGGGCGTGGTGGACCTTATCCAGATGAAGGCCATTTACTCCGAAGGCCACAAGGGAGAGGTTGTCCGTGTAGACGACGTGCCAGCGGATGTGCTCGAACTGGCGCAGGCAAAAAGGAGCCTCTTGATCGAAACTCTGGCAGATGTGGACGACGAGATCGCGGAAGCATTCTTGGACGAACGAACACCCTCCCCAGATGAAATCAAGGCTGCTATTCGCCGGGCAACCATCAGCTTGAAATTCTCCCCAGTGCTGATGGGCTCAGCATTGGCTGACAAGAGCGTTCAGCCCATGCTAGACGCTGTTGTCGACTATCTCCCCAATCCATCTGAAGTAGAGAACCTTGCCCTTGACCGAAGACGAGACGAGGCTCAGGTAAAGCTTGTATCATACAACAGTCTGCCATTTGTCGGTCTTGCCTTCAAGCTGGAAGAGTCAAATTTCGGCCAACTCACCTACATCCGCGTCTACCAAGGGTCTCTCCGCAAGGGTCAATTCGTTACCAGCGCTCGTACGGGCCAAAAGGTCAAGATTCCCCGCATTGTGCGCATGCACTCCAACGAAATGGAGGACGTGACCGAGATTGGTGCAGGCGAGATTTGTGCCGTTTTCGGCGTCGATTGCGCTTCGGGAGATACTTTCACAGACGGTGGCCTGGGCTACAGCATGACCAGTATGTTCGTCCCAGATCCCGTTATCTCTCTCTCCATCCGGCCCAAGCACACGAAGGATACACCAAACTTCAGCAAGGCCATCTCGCGTTTCCAACGCGAAGATCCCACCTTCCGCGTTCACGTGGACACCGAATCCGGCGAGTCTATCATTTCCGGCATGGGAGAATTGCATCTGGACATCTACGTCGAGCGCATGAAGCGTGAATACAAGGTGGAAGTCGTCACCGGTCAGCCTCAGGTTGCATACCGCGAGACGATTAACCAGCACGTCAAATTCGACCATTTGCTCAAGAAGCAGACTGGTGGATCTGGAGATTACGCCCGTGTCGTCGGTTTCCTTGAGCCTACTGGAAACTTGGGCAACAACGAATTCGAACAGCAGATCGTCGGAGGCACCATCGCCGAAAAGTACCTCTTGGCCTGTGACAAGGGTTTCCAAGCATCTTGTGTGCAAGGTCCGCTACTTGGTCACAGAGTTCTCGGAACGAGCATGGTCATTAACGATGGTGCGACGCATATGACTGATTCCAGTGAACTTGCTTTCAAGAACGCTACACAGCAGGCTTTCCGCAAGGCTTTCTTGGCTGCACAACCGCAGGTCTTGGAGCCGCTGATGAAGACGGTCATTACCGCACCCAATGAGTTCCAAGGAAACATCGTCGGACTTCTAAACAAGAGGAATGCTGTGATCAACGATACTGAGATTGGCCCCGAGGAGTTCACTGTCACCGCGGATTGCTCGCTTAATGCCATGTTCGGCTTCTCATCGCAGTTGAGAGCGGCTAGTCAGGGCAAGGGTGAGTTCAGCATGGAGTTCAGCCATTATTCGCCTGCGCCCATGCAGCTGCAGAAAGAGCTTATCGCCAAGCATGAGAAAGAGAGGGCGGAGAAGAACAAGAAGTAGAGCAAGTTCTATCATCGAGCAGGGATTCTGGAACTGCATGTTTGCATGTTGTTGTGGAGTGTGTGGACCGCAATGCAACATGGGAACATGATGTACGATAGGATGGGGATGCTGTTTGCATGAAAGGATGTACAGGGAAAGCAGACATGCCTGCTAATGCATCGGCATTGCCAGGCGCTTCAAAAGGATGTATTTATGACATATTTCGTTCAAGACGAGAATTTCTCTGCTTACATCAAACTTGTGGAGAGCATCTCGTTCCCTCGAGTTTCAGTCTATATCAGAGGTATTGCGCAGGGCGGGAATAGCTCAAGCCGCAGGCTGGACGACGGCCTTCAGTGCCTTTTAGCCTTAGCCATGAGTCTTGGGATGGTACATGGTACAATAGCCAAATAGTGCTCAGGGCTTTTCTGACAGTAACATCGTGTCCTTCGGAGAGGAACGGTCAGGGCGAGGTGGTGAGCTCAGGAACAAATTGCCCCTCATCGTGACAGCGAACTTCACGACTTCACATCTAGATAACAAACACGGAACGCCATGCTGTTGACAACGCTTGCTCTGGCCGTCTCCGTACTCCCAGCTTTCGTCGTTGGCAGCTGTTACGAGCCTACCCCAGCGTTTCCACCTCCAGCATGGAACAAAGGAGCTTCTGACCTTCAATCAATATTCAAGCGGATTGAGCAAAAGCTCCACAATGTCGTTCAGAAAAACAAGTACAACACCTCATCATATTCAATCGAGGTCACCTCCTCCAGCTCGGACACTCTTTGGGGGACCTATCATACTGCCAGTATCTTGAACAAGACTCGTCCTGGAGACATACATGTTTCAGGCCACTCCCAGTACCGCATCGCATCCATCACGAAGACATTCACGACTCTAGCATTGCTCTACTTGGCTGCAGACAAGAAGCTCTCGCTGGACGATCCTGTGGTCAAGTACATTCCAGAGCTCAACTCTTCCGAGTACGCTTTGCCATGGAAGGACATTTCTCTAAGAATCCTCGCAAGCCAGCTATCTGGCATCCCTCGTGAGTTCGCGCAAGGTGACCTCTACAACTTAAAGCACGATCCAACGTCCCTTGGCCTTCCACCAGTCTCCGGATTCGATTTGCCACCTTGCGATGAGTACAATGAATACAAGCCGTGTACTGGATCTGATCTCCTCGATCGGCTCAAGAAAGCTCAGCMACTGTTTGCTCCAAATCAAAAGTCCAGTGAGCTGCAAATATTTGAATGACCTTGAAGAACTGCTGACCTTGAACACAGCCTACAGTAATGTCAACTACGAATTACTCGGTCTGGTTATTGCCAATGTCGTGGGCGTGCCTTACGAGCAACACATCATCGACACAATCGTGAAGCCGCTAGGCATGGACTCGACGAGCTTCGACACTCCTTCCGACGAGTTCGCTGTACTGCCAGTAGTGGAAGGGGATCGCGGTAACTATTGGGTACGGCGGGAGTTCCTAATGTGCATGCGAATCACTGACATGTTATAGGGCGTTGAAGAAGGCGTACAGAATCCGACCGGTGGTCTCTATTCAACGTCGACCGACCTTAGCAAGTTTATCCGATATATATTGACTAACCACAACTCCCTCGTAACTGGGATCAATTGGCTGCTTCCTGCTAGCTGGGGTACTGGCATGGAGTCTGTGGGTGCCCTGCGATCATCGACATCAGAGACAATAATGACTGACAATTTTATTCCCTCTTGCAGTTCTATGGGATGCCATTCGAGATATTCCGGACCGACAAGATCTTGAAAGATAGTCGTAGACCTGTGACAGTGAGCTCCTGTTCAGTAGTGCCAGGTCGTGTAACTTCCCTAATTCAACTCACAGTTTACCACGAAATCTGGTGGCCTTCCCGGCTACTTCACGAAGATAGTGGTTGTAGAAGAATATGGACTTGGCTTCACCATTCTAGTAGGAGGGAACATGGCAATGCTGGACGAACTCACCGAGATTGTGTCTGTTGAGCTGGTTCGTGGAGCGGAAGAAGCAATCTGGAWACAGATTTCGAATACCCATGAGGGAAGCTATTCCGCCACGATCCCTTACCTCAACTCGACCATCGAAATGAAAGTTTCGCCTGCTAAGGGCCTGCATATCACGCAGTTCATCTCGAACGGAACGAGCGTCATTCCAGGGTTCCTCGCCAGCACAAACGACGATCCAGATTTGTACGCTCAACTTTCACCGACGTTGTTGTTTAAGAACGAAACGTCTCGGGAAGGAGAAATATGGCGAGTGCTGGCTGTGCGAGAGAGGGAAACCCACAACTCGCACAACTCGGGGGTTTGGGATGAATTTTGTCCAACCGATCTCGATCAACTTTCCTATGCCGGACTTCCCCTCAACGAGGTCGTGTTCTGGCACGACCAAGGACTTGTTGAGCTGCCAGCGTGGAGAGTCACGATGAAGCACACTGAAGCTAAGGACACAGGCAGACTGGTGATACAGGGTTGAAATGAATTGTAGCAAGGAATAACACCGTCAATCATCATTCATATCAAAGACATAGCAGTCTCCTCGCAATCCACACGCTCAAACGCTACATCGAAATATCTATATTATGCAATTCATTCTTTGTCCTCTTCATCATCATGAGCTCCCCTTGAAGAGCATGCGAAGAGCTGAAGGCTCTTTCTTAACCTTCACCTCGCCACTCTTACTTTTGCTCCGAGTTGACCTGGAACTAACCTCGCTCTTCGTCTTCCTCTTTCGAGCCTTCTTCTCCTCTTTGGTGGAGACAGGCTTGAAGTCAGCTTCAGTGAGCTTGCCCTCTTCAATAAGCGTGCGTGTTGCCTGCGGTGTAACAAACATGCCATCGACGCTGGTTCCAAGCGAGTTTGCCTGCTCGTCAGCAATCCCACGACGCCATTTCTCAATGTGGTCGATTTCACGAAGCTCGTCCATTTCCTCAACAAACCCTTCCTCGCCTACTGGTAACTCGACGCCGCTCTCCAAAAGACGGAGCTCGTCGCGAGCCTTGATCTTCTTGATAATCTTGTAGCCACCAAACGCGATGATCGTAACGCCAACACCAACGCCGGCGGCGATAGCGAATTGAGGACTAGCGAGCAGTGCAACAATCACGGGAAACGAGCTCTTCATGGTCATMAAAGCTCCCGGACCCATCTTCGCCACCAGATTGGAAATCTCCGCGAGCGTCAGGGCAACAGCGGCAAGGGCGTCAGGGTTCTTTTGCAAATTATCGATCATGGCGGTAACGGAGTGTTGAATGCAATTGCCTTCGTCTAGGAGGCGCTGAAGACCGCTCATCTTCTCCTGCAATTCGAGCTCGTCTTCGCGTTTGCTCTCGGGTCCAGGCTGAGGAAGGTAATCACCATAGGCCAAGTCCATGTCGATATCGTCCATGCTGGCGTGCCGTTTGCTCTCTTTTTGACGACGTAATTGCGTGCCCTCCGTGTGTCTCCGCGTGAGCTCACCAATGCGCGGCTCATCTTCGCCCAGCGATACGGAAGATCCATTCCGGAGCGGTGACGGACGGTGGGAATCATGACGTTGTGGACGATCGTTCGCAYAGAAGCTGTCCGAAACGCCACGCTTCATACCCACCCTCGACTTTCCCGGGACAGGCTTTCTCCTGATGGTCCTGCCACTATCACTACCTCTTCTTGTACTTGCTTGTGAACTGCGGCCATCATCGTCGTCCACGAGAGTCAGAGCTTCTAGCTCCCTGAGTGCCTTGCGTTCCTTCTCCTTGATGTCGTGCTCACTCTTTCTCTGGGCCTTGATCTCCGCCTTACGCTCACTATATGCACTCTTTGCTTCCTTGAAGACGTTGACCAGATGCTTCGATGTGCCTACCACCTTGCCCGACTTGTTGACGACCGTGATGGTTTGTCCGATGGCTACCATGGCTGTAAGGTTCGTTGGAAAGGGATAACGTGCTGCAACTTGTCCGGCAAGTATGTCGTCAACCCCGTGTCTTAGATATGATTGCGTGGAACGTCTGCGGTTTGTATGTACAAATTCCAAGCGGAAACAAGGTTTTTGAAGGAGGTTCAAACGGGTCACTCTTTGTGGCGGTCAAGGCTATTAGATAGGCCCCAGAATAGACCAAGCGGACAAGGGCGCTTTGATCTCTCGTCTTTGCAAGCGAACCATACAACAAAGCAGCCCGCGAGTTGCAGACGTGCGCGATGCTGCACTCCACTCGTCGTGGCAGCTGTCAGCCTGTCACGGCCGGGGCCAGAGGACGGCGGCAGATAAAGCGTGACGTGTCCGGCGGTAAGTCGTAGGTATTGGTTGCGGCGGATTTTGCCCAAAAGCCAAGCGTCCAGCTACAGAAGCCTGGCGCCCGAGAGTTGTTATACATATCAAGGACCTTCAACAAGGTGTGTGTATGTGGGACTGCGTGGTTGGGCCGTAGATCTAGATCATTGGGCGATGGCTTCGCGACCGATGACGAGACTCGGTTCTTTGGCATTGCATGTCGATGTATGCGATCCCGCGTTTCTTTCGGGCCAGGAGGAGAGGCAAAACATCAAGGGCATAACATCGCGACCTTGGTGGGAGACAAAGTAGATTGAGAGCGATCAACGAAGTATGGGCTCGAGAAGAAAGCTCTGAACATCGTTGCACATGTGTGATAAGGTTCGGTTGTAGCTTTGGTTAGCCAAGCTTTCATCTTAGGCCGAACGATTCTATCAACAATACKGCGGCGACGCATATCTACTTGTGCGGAATGCCTTCGACCGGTACAGTTTCTACACCAGCAACGACCTCATCCGCCTTCGACTTCTGCACATCAATGTCCTTCATCATCGGGAAAGTCAATACCTCCTTGATGCTGTAGTTGTTGGTCAAGAACATGACGATGCGGTCAATTCCCATGCCCCATCCTCCCGTAGGAGGCAGACCATATTCCATTGCGGTAAGGAAGTCCTCGTCGAGGGGTTGCGCCTCGTCATCTCCCTGGGCCTTCTGTCTTGCCTGCTCCTCGAAATGCTCGCGCTGAACGAAGGGATTGTTCAACTCGGTGTATGCATTGACAATCTCCTTCTTGCACACGAACGCCTCGAAGCGCTCGCACAGACCTGGGGTCGTGCGGTGGTACTTGGCAAGTGGACTCATCATCYGTGGGTGTCCCGTAATCATGGTCGGGTTGATGCACTTCTCTTCGATGAACTCGCCGACGAGTTTGTCAATCATGCGAGCGTTGGTGAGTGGCGGCGGACATTCAACGTTGACCTTCTTGAGGATGCGTCGCAAGAACTCGTTGGTCTCATCGGTGTGCAGCTGATCGCCGGGCGGGAAYTTCTCGCCGCAAGCCTCCTCCAACGCCGGCATCATCTCAATCCTCTTCCAAGGCCTGGCCCAGTTCACGTCGTAAACCTCGCCGGTCTGGGTGGTGAATTGGGTTGTCAGCCCACCGGTAATCTCCTTGACAAGACCCTCCACCAGCTCCTCAGTACGGTTCATGGTATCCGAGAGGTCAGTGTATGCCTCGTAGTACTCGCAGGTGGTGAATTCGGGGTTGTGTGTCAGATCGATTCCCTCATTGCGGAAGACTCGTCCCAGCTCAAAGATCTTGTTGATGCCTCCAATAACCAGTTGCYTCAATGGCAGCTCGGTCGCAATGCGAAGAGCAAGGTTGGTCTTCAAGTCGTTGTGGTATGTCATGAATGGCTGCGCGGTGGCACCGCCTGCAGACTTCTGCAGGACGGGGGTCTCTGCCTCGTAGAAGCCAGCGTCTTCGAAGTATCTGCGAATGTACTTGACTACACGGAATCGCTTAAGCAAGGTATCTCTGGATGACTTGTTCATGATCAGATCAAGGTGACGATTTCGATAACGCTCCTCCTGGTCCTTGAATCCGTAGTGCTCTGACGGAATCTGATGAAGACATGGCGCGAGCAGCTGAACGCTCTGGGCAAATATGGACAGCTCGCCTGGGTTATCCTCCTTCTTGGGACTTGTACGGCCAGGGAATCCAGTCACGCCAATGATGTCTCCTCTGCGAAGAATGTCGTGCTGCTCGGTGAAGGGGACATCGCTGGTGTTCTCCGAGTTTGTGGCCATGATTTGAATGCTTGCGCCATCCACCGAGACTTCATAGAAGCGCAGGTTCTCGCCCGACGTGCGGATGTTGTAGATCCGGCAGCCAATGCTGAGTACCTTCTCCTTGACAAGCTCACCCTTCTTGAGGTGGCCGAATTCGCCCTCGAACTTGGTCAAGTCGTATGTGACATGGAATTTGTGCGGGTAGGGATTGGGCTGGTTATTCTCCAGCATCCGCTTGACGGCGCGCGATCGCAGCTCTCGATATTGCTGTTGCAGTGCTTGTCAGCCACTTTCTCCCCTTCTACTTCGCTAGACAGACTCACATTTGGATTCAGCTTTCCCTCATCCTCCTCGTCATTTACTGCCTTGCGTCTAGCCTGTGGTGGAGGCTGCCTGGTCGCCTCACGCTCAGCCTTCTTCGCATCCCTCTCGCGTTGCTTCTGCCTCTTCTTGAACTCCGACTTGGAGACTGACTCGCCCGTCACTTCATCCAGGACCAAATTGGGTGTGTTGTCGGACGTGGTGAGCTGAGAGACCTTGTCGGCGGCATTGGAAACTGCTTCCTTGACCGCGTCGGCCGCTCCTTGGGCTGCCATGTTGTGCTGAATGTGAAAAAGAGAGGGTCGTGTGGTGGGGGATGAAATATATATCCTTAGCGGGGTAGAATTCGGTATGGGAAAATAGACGACTCATTCGAAGACTCACAAAAAGTCCGCCTACCTGGTACCCCATGACGCAAAGCATAGTGACCCATGCCAAGCATGAGACTGCGACGGCTTTCAGCCATGGATACGTGAGTTGTCCGCTCTCGTCGACTGTCAAAGTGGGAGTTTACGGTCATATAATGCTTGAACTTGATAGATACTCGAATTGAAGAACTAAAAACCACTTATTGTCCTCACGGGACACAATTCACTACCCTCGCGGAGCACTGTCGTTGCATCCCTCTCCTTGACGTGAAGGCTCCGTTGCCCTTTCCCCGTGACCATCTTCCGCTCGGGACGCGAGCAGACAACAATGAAAGTCGGTCTTCCAACTACTGATACTCATGGCTCATCACTGCGGGTCCAGCCACGAACGGACTGCTCTGAAGCTCCCAGCCGGGGAGCTCTTCACAATCCAGATACCACCACAGAATAATTTGGTTCACTGAATTTTCGTGATCACCAGCCCCATGTGTACATCGTTAGGTTCCATGCCATTGCGTTCACTACGCCGACTTCAATCCGTACAGCCGGTTAGTGAGCGCTGTGAAGTCCGTCCGGGCAACCACATCCTGAGACAGGATCAGCGCCAAGTTACGAAGCTGAATCTCCTCGAGATGTGTTGTCTCCTGGAATATCGTTTGTGCGGTTGGGCAGTACTGCAAGTCTCCCAGGATGCTGTTTACCATCGAATTCGGATGCTGTGACACTGGTCGTGGTGGAGGCTGCTGTTGCGCCTGTGCAACGTACGGATTTGGGGGGATCTCATGGGAGGGGGGACCCCCAAGACCCCCACTATTTGGCGGCGAGAACGTCGCATTCTGCACGTTGATCGGCGAGCCTGCCGGGCCACCTATGCTTTGGCGGACATGTGGAGGGAGATGTCCGTTGGACTGCTGCATTGGTGCTGATTCCTGCACTGCAGACTGGACTTCTGGAGCTCGTGCGACGATGAGGGTGGCAAGAAGAAGCCTCTCCTCGACAGGCTTCTTAAGACTGCAATGTTCGAGCATTAACACGTGTTCCGGAAGAGCCTCACCGGCGTCCACCGGTATGATATACAGATCCTTCACCATAGGTGGCTTGTCTTTCTCGACGACAGCATACCGCTTCCTGCTATGGAAGTAATCGAACACTTCGTTGAATGCATCGGCGTTGTCGTATGGGGAGAGGGAGAGGACCGTCACATCACTGCTGGAGCTCCACCGCAAGCCACAAAGGTATTGCTCAGCCTTTTCAATCTGCAAGCGCCCATCTATGGACAACTTGTGAGGGAGCAAAGATGCCCACGATCCAGTAGACGCAAGGTCTCGCCCTGCCACGAATCGCGCGTTCACCGTCGGAGCGCTGTCTTCACTACTCTGCACCAGCTTGCCGTGCCAGACAACTTGGTCCGAGCCTGTGACGTCCGCTGGTGCGTAGGAGTCGTCATCGTCCTCTAGCATCCGATCAACGTCTGGGTCGACCTTTGCCGCATTCTGAGCTATCGAACTACGGCGACGTGGAGCGATTTGCATTGTACGGGCTCCCGCGGGCGGAGTGCCAATTGTGGGCGACGGCTGTGTTTTAGCCCAGATGTTCTTCATGTCAAAATGCTGGCTAGTGGGACGACGTTCTGCGTTGGGATCCGCCTGGCTGCCGGTGTCTACGACCAAAGGTGACTCTCCTGATGGCGAGCCGCTCTGGCCATGGCTGCTTGTTCTGGCATCAGCAATACTGGGTCTCTGGGTGCTCGACTCGTGATCGGTCATCTGCGCATCGGTCCCGTGCCGAGTCTCGTCCTCGATGAGATGCACACCCTTGTGATCCTGACGATATCTTGGACCCTCCTCGACAACTGCGATTACCTGCCGATCGAGAACTTCTTTCATCTCTGCACGTTCGCGCTGGAGCTCCTCGCTCGCCATATCGCTCGTGCTCATAGTCGCCAGCTCGCTTGCGGTAAGCGATCCGGACAGGAGTCTCTGGACAAGGCTCTTGTTCTTCTTGAGATTGGCGTGTAAAGCTCTGAATTGGCCGGTGTAGTTGGGTTGGCCGACGCCGTGGTTCATGTGCATTTCATACTCAATTCTCGCTGCATACGTCTCCCCTAAAGAGGATGCAGTCTGACCATCTGGAGGAGAATATCCAGAGTTGGTCCTCGCCTGTATGTCATCGCTAATGATCTTTGCAAGCGCCTGCGCACCCTTTTGGCGGTCCTGTGGAAGCTGGGATATCGGCACAATGGCTGTGTTGGCATCAGTGGCAGCCTTGCTGGCCGCGGGTGTCGACTTGCGACGCTTCTCCTGCCTGGACGGCTTGTTTGGCTTCTCGTCTTGCGCTGCTGTCTCGGCGGATGGAGTGACCTGATGGTCGATTGTGTCCTCCCGCTTCCGCTTGCTGTTGCTGGTCGCATCCTGGCCTCCATTGGTAGCCACTGGTGCTGGCGTGGGTGCTGCCGCTGGGACTGGCGCTGGTTCAGCCTGCTCGACGGGCTCCACATGTTGTGTCAGCTCCGCGGGCTCCATCTCCAGAGGTGGAATGTCTTTCTTGAGCCACGCCGGTTTCGAGTCTTCGCCGGCCCTGCCTTTGCTTTTGCGACTCTTGCTCATCTTCTTCTCGTTCTGATACATGCGATTCCGGTTCTCCCAGATCCGCTCGCCGCGTTGCATGGACTGCACCGTTTCTTGATGCTCCTCGGGTCGGCACTGCTCGCAGAAATAGTGCTCAGGTAGCTCCTCGTCGTCGTCTGTGACCCCCATACAAACGTTATGTTGCCAAACTTCGCACGCGTCGCAGCTGACGAAAGCGCGTCTGTCGTGGGGATTGGTGTTGCCGCACACACAGCGAATGACCTCTTCTGGCTCGTCTTCGTTTGGTGCCGGCTCTGTTTCGGCCGACTTCTTGGTGGGCTTGCCTTTAACCGTCTTTGTGGGCTTCGTGTTCGGAGCGGGCGACGATGAGGCATTCTTATGCTGCCCTTTCGTGGCCCTCCCTGATCTTCGTGGCTCATCTGCATGTCTGTTAGCGAATGCTCGTTCTGAAGGGCACGCGACCAATTGCTGCGTGCTCTCACACGCAGTGGGCGTCTACAAGGGCGCATTGAATGCTTACCTGACATGTTTGCTGAATATGATCCGACACTCGCGCGCAAGGCAGAGGGTGGAATACGATGGAATGGGATACAGCGTCTTCAGCGCTTACGCAAAATTTCACGGTAACTAGATACACGACAACAACCTGACGCTGCTCGAGCCGTGYAAGACGATGGGCAGAGATGCGCGTCTGTAGCAGTGACGTCTGTCCACCGCAACGCAGATTGAAAAGCGGCAATGCGTGGCCCAGCAAGCTGCCGAGATTGTATGCGCAGAAACGAGCTCTCGATCAAGCATCCACCAGCCTTCCAGGCTTGCCCTCGCTGGAGGTATCGCAATGCGCTGCTTTGAAGCAGGCACGTATCCCAAGAAAACGTGGCGGTGTCGCAGTCGCGTGTGTAAGACGCAGTGAAGAGCACGCGAGCGTCTTCGCGCACCGATGAAGATGGCAATGAAGTCGCGAACTGTTGGCGACAAAGGATTTTTCGAGCGCAAACCCTGGGGACGGGAAGATTGTCGGGTTCCGGATTGTGGTTGTGATGAACTGCGAGCGTAGGAGAAGAGAAGTSGAGGTGAGATCGACTTGACAAGCGAGGAAGGTTCGTGCGGCAACGTTCCCGAATCCCAAGAAATCGCCGAGTTCCCAAGTTGTACCTGACCTGGTTTCGATTGATGAGAGACAACAGAATACGGTAGCTACTACTAGGTACTCTTTCCACCTTATTCACCACAACATGACAGACGTACGCTCGATGCTGCGGCAATCGAGAGAAGCCCGCAGAATAACGCACCCCCAYGCAAGCTATACTCCCGACTCGAAGATCAGATGTAACCTATGCGACACGCTCGTCAAATCGGAGGCAGCATGGCAGAGCCACCTTCACTCATCGCAGCACACACTGCGCCAAACACGCGCGCAAGAGGCTGCTGCGACTAGAGCTGGCAATGGTGCTGGCAAAAAGCGCAAAGCCGACAGCCAGAACAGTCCGCCTCCAGAGGATCGAAAAAAGGCCAAGTCCGTCACATTCGTTGCAGGCGTGGAAGAGCCGGAGGATGTCGTCGACCCTGAGGAAGTGCTCCCTTCTGTCAACGACTCGGCACCCCTGGTTAATCCTCAGCCCAGCAGCGGCAATGATGAGGTAGTAGATCCCGCGGAAATGGCAGCGTTCGAGCGTGAGCTGGCCGAAATGGAAGCGAGCATGGTATCGAATGCTGCCGACAAAGCTACAATATCCGCGCCAGCGATGACGGCTGAAGAAGTTGCAGCCCAGGCAAGGGAAGAGCAAAKCATGCAACGTGGAAATAGGGACGCGGAGCTGGAAGCCGAGCGTGAAGACGCTGCCAGAATGCTTGAAGATGAGTTGGACGAGATGGAAAGCCTCGAGGAGCGCGTCAAGAGATTACGAGAGCGAAGGGAGAAGCTGAGACAGGTCGAGCATGTGACACCAACAATACAGGCACCGGCAATACGTCAGGAGAACCATGCCAATYCTGGAAGCGAAGACGAGGAGGACGAAGAAGATGTCGAAGAGTGGGCTTTCGGTGCGAGATGAGGCGGCAAGAGGGCTGAGGTCTATCTACAAGACTACGCCGATAGGCGCCCTCGGAGCAGCTCTCGCGCTCCAGCGGCAGGTCGCAGAAATGCAGACAACAGGGAAAGACTCGAAAGTCGGCGTGATAATTGGACAACACTGCTACCGTGATGTCTACATTTCACACTGCTTCCTGTCACGTTCCGACGGTGTATTTGCCATAGCATCCCATGCTCTGAAGACATCGATTCTGCTCAAGCAACACTCGACCACATCGTTCCCCGGGTCTCTTCATGAGCACAATATTGCGTGCATACCGACACGATTGAGCGCTTCCATCGCGCGAGGGCAGAAAAAGCAAATCCATCCGCAAAGTTCAAAACAAACATTATGATCACGCTGCCGCAACAACGGCACATATCCCGGCGGCAAACTCAATGTCCTCCCAAGTGGCTTCCCAGATGCTCAACACATCAAGCCTCCACTTCTGCCCATCGCGCTTGAGTCTTCCAATGACACGACACATGATTCCGTTGCCTTTGGAGGCGTCGGTAAACACCTTGCTGTCGAGATCCCATAGCTGGGCTTGTTGCCACAGTTCGAAGGTTCCGTCAAGGTAAGGCGGTTTGTCGTGGTAGATGTCTTTGAACGAAAAGTGCTGCTTGCGACCAGGGGCTGGCTCCCGCCAAGAGGCGGTCACTCGAGCATACAACTCGATGACAATATCGTGACCGTTTCTGGCCCCGTGACAACCGGTCGCCATCGCTTCGCCAACTCGGAAGCACGTGCGCAGGACGACACTATGGGACACTCCAGAGATTGGTGACCGATCGAGAACAGATGGTGGAAATGGCTYGCGGACAATTGGCTTGATGTTACTTTCGGCGCCGGTGTTGATCTTGTCTGTCAGCTGTCAGTACTACTGTCATGGTTCCAGGATGGACTGAGAAATCGCTATACCCAGGGCAAGCTTGTCTGCGTCGGACAATAGTGCGCCACCGTAGTCTTCGAGCTCATCAACATCGCGGGTATTCAACTTGCGTCCACGGTTTGCTGGAGTATTGGGTCTGATTTCGACTTCATCTTCGTTGCTCTCTGCCATACTCACCATCTCAACATCACTGAAGTTTTCCTTGTCGTCATCATAGTCATCAAAAATTAACGGTCTTTCAGAAGATTCAGAGCATGCTTCGGGCTGAGAAGATGGAACGTGAACAACCTTTTGGCGCCGTGCACTGCGTCGATTGCTGGTACCGGACTCGCCACTGTCCTGGCTCGCTCTCTGTTCCATCGAGGTACTGGGACAGCGCTCATTCGAATTCACGTTCATTGTCTTAAACATTGAGATGCTGGTGCTGTCGTAGGTTGCGGTGGTCGAAGACCCCTGATGGAGCGTGAAGCCTTGGCCATCGCCGGCTTTAGCGGTTTGTAAGGATGTTGGCGCCGATGTAGTAACAAACGAGTCCATTGTTGTTCTCGGAGGAAGAAATGATACGGGCTTGGAGACAGTCGATGCCAACTCACTTCCTGTGGTACTCACCGATGAGGGAAAGGACACTGGTTGGCTTGCAATGGTCTGCATTTTACTGAACTTGCTGGAAGGGCCTTGAAACTTGGCAAGCGCAGGCGTATCACAGTGGATGGCATCCAGCGTAACCTCAGCACCGCCCTTGGAGACTCTAAAGTCGTCGTTGACATTGCTCGTCTGACGTCGCTTGGGTTTCGACAGAGGCTTTGCGGTCGAAGTGCGTTTTTTGCTCTTGACTGTGGGTATCTTTGTGATCTCACCTCGTCCAAGGTACGTGGAAGCAACTGTGGTCGCTACCTTATGACCCAGAGCTGTGGGTTCTTCGTGAGCGCTTGTGCTGGGGCCGTCTGGGCAGGTGGCGACGACGTCATGTTTGTTGATTGGTGTAAATGCCATGGCTGCATACTCCACGTATGGATCAACTTCCAACGAGGCTGTCGCACACGCTATGCCACGCGTTGAGATGCCGACAGAAGTGAGGTCTAGATGTTATAGGCTGCAAGCCGAGATCGGCTCTTGCCTTGCTCCTTCCCGAATCGTTGCCCGCTGACCCGCCGCGATCCCGGCACGAGGCTCTACTTTCACCACTCGGGCACTGTCGCTAATACTGAATCGCAGTCAGTGTCTCGTTTACGACGTTTAACTTGGAAGCCATCAGGATTTTTGACTCCCGGCCAACGCTGCATTGACCGCTGCATCTCTCGTCTCACATACTCCTCACTACTAGGTGGTCATCAGATCAAGCTGTAGCTTGCATCGCCTGATTGCGTGTAAGTCACGCAAGTTTTAGTCATGCGTAGATAGACGATTTACTAAAAAGAGCATCAACAGAAAGTCTGAAAACGGTCTCCGTAGCACCAGACAAGTGCTGTCTTCCATTTACCATGTTCAGCGGCTCATCAGTAGGTTGAGGCTAGGTTCTGGCTGCAGAGATCAGCCCGATGTATATCGGATTGTGCAGAACTAACATATACCACAGAAGAAGCCTTTCAGTGCCATCACTGTTCAGATCGACCGACTTACCAGCGAGCAACATGAGGAAGACGACTGGAGCGGCATTATCGAGCTGGTCGAGGTCATTCGCATACAATCTTCAGGGCCGACCGAAGCCGCCAGAGCACTCCGCAAGAAGCTCAAATATGGCAACTCGCATCGTCAAATACGAGCGCTTGTTATTCTCGACGGACTGATCCAGAATGCTGGTGGGCGGTTCCAGCGTACTTTTGCCGATGAACCACTATTGGAGCGACTCCGGCTGATGGCTCTGGACGATACCGTCGACGCAACCGTCCGTCGAAAATGCAAGGTGATATTTGTCCAATGGGCCAATGCATACAGCAAGACTCCGGGTCTCGAGAAGATCGCGACGCTGTACAAAGAGCTGCCGAAGACCAAACGACCTGCCGCTGCTCGTCAAAAGGTCCTCCAGGACAGCACACCGGCCGATCCAGATAGTGAACCCTCCGAGTCTCCATTTTCCGAGCCCAGACAACGGGCAAAGTCGAATGCTAAGGCTCAAGCTCAAGCTCCGTACTCTCGTCCAGTGGGTCTGACTTCAACATCCTCGAGTCTCTCCTCGAAGCTTTTCAAGGAGAAGAAGCCCAGCGCAGCCAACAAGCCTTTCAACCTCGCCAAGGAGAAGGACAATATGACAAACGCCTTAGCAAAGTCGTCAATAGCATCGACAAACCTTCTCAACGGTCTTCAGCTTATCAATCGCGAGAACGAGCGGGTCTCTGACAACGAGGAGGTCCAGCGGCGAGTCGAGGCATGTAAATCGCTGCGCAGGAAGATCCTCTACTACATAAACAATGTGGAGTCCGATCAGTGGATTGGAAGCCTTGTCAACGCTAATGWYKWKYTTKTCAARSMSMWGACKGCATACGAGATTATGGATCGAAGCATCAGTGATGATAGTGATAGCGACGCCTGGGAAAGTCTCGGGGACCAACGATCAAAATCGAGCAAAGGGATCAGCCCCGACACACAAGAACAGCTCGCTGGTCTTAACATCTCCGATCCCCCTCCTCCACCACAGCCGCCAAGGCCAACATCGACTTCGATGCCTCCTCCGCCTGTGGCTGCTTCCTCGCTGTCAAGGGCCTCTGATGAGGCGGAGGACGATGACGATCCTTTCGGCGATTCGAACGCGGTTCAGACCCCTTTGAATGAGCGACCTGGAATGACCTGGCGCGAAGTGTAGATGCTTTCAATTGTGGAGATTTCAACGYACGAATGTGACCAAAGTCGATGAAAGGAAAGGAAAGTTTAAACTGGCTCATGCTCGTTCATCACAGTTTCAATTTGTCGACCGCACTTTTACAAGTTCCCGTCATCTCGCCACCCTCGCCTGCCTCTGAATGAATTACTGCCGTCGGAATCCTCACTCCTGCCCTCTGATACTACATCACAGTGCATGGGATGCAGCAGATGCCGCTTTATCAAAAATACGTCAGTGAGACATCAATAACGATAAGAAGTGCAAAATTACCAATCGCAGCCTGGGCCGCAAGGCACGTCAATACACGGCTGCTTCACTCCCGCCGGCTTGGTGAATAAGACATTTTGATCGTTTGCACCACGCATCGTGACGGTTGGCTAAGTAAAGTAACTTGAAGCTATATCGTGTTAGTCAGCATTGAAGATGTGATGCATTGCCCTGCTCACCTCTGTTCCTGATGGTGACACTGTGATCGATGATTTCGGGTATGTTGATGGATTGAGTGATTGTTGTTCAGATGTGAGATTGAAGTTCGAAGGTATCTGATCAGAAGTTTGATGTTTAGAAGCAGTGAATATATAACATCTAACTACTCAAGTCGCTGTACTTTGAAACATGTGACGAGGGCCGCGCGCCACGCTCCGAACCAGCCTTCCCGGCGTTCTTCCTTGATACCTAGTACACTTCGACAAAGCATCACCACCTGTGTCCTTCGCCTTCACACAGCCCCACAGTGAAGCATCTTGCGTCTTTACCAGTCCAAAAATCTCAGCCACACTCTCTGGAATCGCAAATATGCCTCCATCAACAACATCAGCGACTTCGAGCAACGGTGGCGCTTCATCGATAGCGAAGGGAATTGCCAAACCACCGGTCCGTCTGCCATGTTGGTGTGGAGACGACTGCCAATGCTGCATTTTACCATGCGTGAGTGTCACCTTCTTCMTTGCAGACAATTGTTAAGAACGGTATTAGTCTGTCATGTGATGGAAGGACGCCAACGATGATTCGCGCGAGTGAAGGTCGCGCATGAGGAGAGCAGCTGAAGTGAAGCCAGTTGGGTTAGTGGCAAGAATGTTACAAGCATGAACAAATCCTTCCTTATGAAGTTGTTGGGTATCGAATGTACAGCAATCTTGCTTCCGCCTTCCCAACCTTCTTGACCGTCTATCGAAATACCCTGCTCTCAAGCAGTCCTGTTCCATCATACACCTATCGCCACACACCTGCACAGCTTTACACGTATGTATTCCGCAATAAAAGGATGATCCTGCCCGAAAAGCGCTCTTCTCAGCCGCTAAGATGCTGCTCTCAGTGGCGAGCTTCTCGCCTGGATGCTGTCATTCCGTCGAAGTCTTCCGGTCCATCTCTGCTGCTCCGCCAGAAAATCGTCGTTAAGCTCAAGGAGCTGCTGCGTTTGTACACGAAGACTCTCCATCGTGCCCTCCAACGACATGGAGCCGTCTGCGGTGGCTCTGCTCAGGTCGTCATGGATTGCGGCTGCGTCTCCACGCCAAGTCGCTGTTGTATTTCTCATTTCTGGCGTGACGTGTTCCTGTGGCGCAGCGTGCAATTCCTCGGCTCCCAATTTTACGCTCTTGAGAGTAGCGATCTCGTGCTGCGCAGCTTGCAACATTGCGTTCAGGCTCGCGTTGTCTTTTTGGAGCTGAATCTGAAGGCCAGCCTCAGCGCCCGCGCCCTTGCCATCTCCGGTGTGGTCCAGAATTGGCGAAAAGTCATCATCGTCCTCCAAAACATTGGCGGATGAAGTTGCCGACGAGAGTAAATCGCCCTGCTCGGACTCATCGGAAAGGTGGACGAAAACATGAGACAGCCCTTTCTCGGGAATTCCGTCATTTTTGGGCGTTGTGAGCGTCGACGGCACTTGCGAGGCATCTTGAGACCTTCCGTCCAACCCGTCGCTTGATATGGTAGTTGTGTTTGCACTGTCTGCAACGCGTGAATGGGGCRTCGCCAATGTGGCAATGTGCTCGTCAGTCAAATCTGCTCTGAGAGCCGCGAGAGCTGCCTCACGGATGGCAGTGTGCTCCTGGTGGAGGGCGGCTATCACAGCTTCATGTTTGCTAGCATATTCGGCATTGAGAATTGCAATAGCCGATTGATGGGCTTGCTCTCTGTCTGCGGCGATAGTCTGTTGGAGAATACCGTGCTCAGCCTTTAGTGCTGCGATCACGGCTTCGTGGGCTCGATCTCTTTCAGCAACGAGTTCGTGGGATTTCCTCAACGCGGCAGCCTCAATCTCCTCTATCTGCGCCGAATGTTGTGTCATCATATCTCTCAAGCTGTTGGCATGCTCTCCGGCAAGCGCTGCAATAGTGTGTGCATGTTCGTTCTTCAGCTCTTCCATCACACTTTGAAGCTGAGCGTGAACACGAGCATGTGCCTCCTTCAGCTGTAAAAAGCTAGCATGGAGCTCTTTGTACGTTGCCTCGTGCCTCTGTGTCTCTTCTTCAAGCTCCCGGTTATGTTGCATCGCAATGTCCCCAAGCTTTTTTTCTAGCGCTTGCTTTTCTCTCAGCAACGATTCGTGCTTATCCTGAAAGTCAATTGCGAGGTTTTCGCGCTCGCTAGTCAAGGTCTGACTTATCCTCTCAATCTCTGCAACGTGACTGTCCTTGAGTGCATGGAGAGCAGAATCGCGGCTTTCCTCGAGCTCGGCCTTCAGCCTCGCGATCGCCTTGGCGTGATGTGCATCCTTTTCATCCCCATCCTGCGTAAAAGTGTCCAGAACTTTCTGCAGGCTCTTCAGCTCGTCTTGCGCATTCAACGACGACTTTTCTGCAGCGGACTTTGCTTCCTCTGCCTCCGCAATCAGTACGGCGAGCTCGTCCAATTTGGCTTGCTTCTCACTGGCCGACGCTACTACAACATGATGGCGCGACTCGAGATCTCCGTACTGTTTCTGGATCTYGTCTCGGTCTGACTGAAGTCGCTGGACTTCCTCTGATTGCTGCTCGGCAGTCGCAACGGCGGCTTGCAGCTTCTCGTGTTGGCTTGTAAGATCGTCATGCATCCGCTGCAGCTCTTTTGTCTGCTGATCAGCAGTTTGGCGAGCAGCTTGCTCGTCGTGAAGCTTGTGCTGAAGTACTTGTAGCTCGTTCTGTAGCCCTTCCAGTGCCTTTCCAACATTGCTACTCTCTGTCTCGGCCTGAACCCTCGARTCTTCTGCACTCTGCTGATGCTCAACGATCTTTCCTTGGAGTTCCTCGATTACCTTTCTGAGCTCGTTCTTCTCGTTGTCCCTCGCAACGATTTGCGCGGCGGTTTTCTCCTTCACAGCCCTGGTTTCTTCGCGAAGAGATGTGATCACTTCGTCCATGTRGCTCATGCTCTGCTCCTTCGAATGCTTGGCATCTTGGAGTTGCTGCTGTAGCTCCACAACCTTGTTCTGTAAGTCCTGAACCACCACATTGGTTGACTGGTGTTCTTCGTCCTTCAGCGCCAAGGCTTGCGAATGCACATCTCCAAGACTCCGACTGTCGGTTTGCAACGTATCAATGGTATCTTGGAGGTTCTGGAGGTCCTGCCTGTGCTTCTCCTCGAGGTCGACTTTCGTCCGCTGAAGTTCATCGAGTTGGGTCTGAAGTCCCTCTGCATTTGTATTTGCGTCGCTCCCGTCGTGTTGCAACTTTTGGATCTGGTCCTGGAGACTCCCTATAAGTTGCTTCGTGCTCTTGTCAGATTCGGCACGACTGGCCTGTTCAGTCTCTCGGAGTTTCTTCAGCTCAGCAAGCTCGTCCCGGAGGTGCTCGATCGTTTGTTGGGTCTGCTTCTTCGAATCTTCGTCGTTGCTCTGTTCAAGGTCCCTGTTTTGAGTCGCATCGTCCAGTTGCTTGCGAAGGTCTCCGAGCAAGGCATCGCTATCTTGAGCACGCTGAAGGTGTCCCTCCAGCTCGGCAGCGTGCGACGTCGAGAGCTTATCGGCTTCCATCTCCAACCGTTTGATGATATCTGCAGAGCTTTCCAAGGCAGCCTTATGCATTTCGGCATTTTCGACCTCCTGAGCACGAATGACATCGATCTCGGCTTGCAGGCGCGTGTTTGCCTCTCCGGCTTCGTCAGCGACCTTTCGCAGCTCTTCGATCTCGCGCTGGTGTGCCTCCCTCGCAGCTTCTTCGAGGCGTCCAGAGGCATCTGCCGCTTCATCGGTCGCGCGTGCTTCGATTTCCCGTGCACGTTGCCTTTCCGTTTCTAGGTCTTTGCTAAGTTGCTCTGCGGCCTGCTCAGCAGTGTCAACGGACGATTCCAGCGCCTGGATCTTCTTCGAAGTCTGTTCGCGGAATTCCTGAGATGCACTCTCCTCTGCCGCGGCGCGGTCAACATTCTGCTGCCGCTCATCGGCTAACTCTCTGCCAAGCTGCGTAGCCGTCTCATGAGCCTTCGCCACGGCCGCTGCGCTTTGCGCTTTCAAGTCTTCCATCTCCTTCCTCAATGTCTCGGCGGCCTGCTTTGCCTCTTCCTTTTCTTTTGCTTGTGCCTTGGTGTCCTCGTCAAGTTTGAGTTGACAGCGATCGATCTCCTCTCGCAGCTCCTCTACTACCGYAGCGAGCTGACCACGGTCCTGTTCCTTCTCCTGCAACTCTTGCTGGAGATCTTTTTCGTTTTGCGATGCCCGAGTCTTGCTCTCTTCGAGCGCCTCTTGCACAGCGCCAATCTTGCTTTCCACCCCCTCAAGCCGAGACGACCGATTGCGATAACTTTCAAGCTCAGACTCAAGAGAGTCCACCTTTCCGGCGTGTGCTGATTCCAATTCGGAAATGGCTTTCTCGTGTGTTGCATTGGCCGACTCCAATTGCTCAAGCAGTTCCGCGACTGCATCTTCATTTTTAGCATCTAAATCCTTGACAGGAGCCGCTTTCGATGTCTCGTCAAGCCTCTTGTTCTCGCGCTCAAGTTTTGATATCTCCGCTTTTAGATCAACAATTTCCGCTGCTAGGGTGTCCCTGGCAATGCTCTCACGCAAGAAGCTTTGCATAACTTCCATCTCACGCATGTTCTGTTCCTGCTCCGTGAGCTTCTTGCCAGGCGCAGTCGAAGGCCTCTCGACCTGGTTCGACTGTGAACGGCCATGGCGAAAAGTTGATTTCGGTTTGGTTTCAGTTTCAGCGTCGGAGGCGGCCTGCGGTTTCAACATCGGGGTGGCAGACTTGTTAGAGCGGATCTCCAGCTTTCGTGGAGATGCTGGTGAGAAGGGTGCGTCAAGAGACCGCACACTAGCCGCAACGCTACTCGTCGACTCGGGCTCTTCCGCAATGGTGTCCCTTGACACAGGACGTGCAGTGCTCGTCACACTCCGGGAACTATCACCTTCGGAGGAGACTGCACTCTCCGTTGGTGTTGTGGGTTTAGCTGCTCGGGACAATGGCCGAGATGGGACTGTGGACGAGGTCCCTAGGCGTGACCTAGCGGATGTCGTAGAACCGACCGTAGGGCTCGCAGCACTGGTGCGTGAGGTCAATGTCGAGGGCCTCTTAGGTGGAGCTGATGTAGCATTACTGGCTCCCAGCGTGGTTCGTCGAGTCGTCGCTGCTGTCTTGGTTGTGTTCGATTCGGGGTTCGAGGGCCTCGAGCTCAAAGCGGCAGCGGTGGGTGTGCTAGCTCTGGCCAATCTACGGTTCTCGTCTTTTAATACAGCATCTTCCGTGGGCTTTGCAGTTGCTTTGCGCACGGTGGCGGATACAGGTCTTGTGGGTGGCTTGGTGATGGTGGTGCCATTGGCACGGGACGACAGCGCGCTGGTGCGGCTCGTGGACGGCGAGGTCGTCGATTTCGAGGAAGAGGTTGAGCTCAGTCGGTCTGTTACAGATGGTCTCTTCTTATTAGCCTCATCGCCCGGAGTCCCTGTGGTCGACATCTTTCCTGCCGGCTTCTTGTCCATCTTTCTGCTCCGACTCCTTTCGGCCCACAACGCGCGTTTGATCGTTACAACATCCGCAAGAGTTCCTCCGTGGTACACTCGAGCTTATGGGGAGAGCTTGCATATGAACAGCGCTCTTCCTAAAGCTTGGACTCGATCTTTCCCAAAAGTCCAGTTTCCTGAGCCGTCCTAAGTTCCAACGCGCGAGGGTCTTGCGCGCCTTCGGGTGCTCCCTCCCGTGTACCCCAGAGAGACACGGGCGGTTATAAATCCCCGGCGGATTCAATGTTGACAGCACTTCCTATCTCTAGCACAACTTTGCGCCCTGCACCACGCTCCTTTGCTCGAACACAACTATGACAGTCGGGCTAGCCATGCGTGATGAGCTTCTCTCCCAAGACTGCCGCTGACGGCAAACCCATTGGGGAGATATGTAACTTGCCCACGCCGGCTCTGTCTCCAATCAGCGAGCACGGAAGTCCGGCATTTCCAGAGCCATCGAAGTCAACAGAGCGACTCGACGATGTTCAACCTAGTCACAGATCCCGCCATCTACCTGACGTCGAGACGAAGTCGGATCGAGATGGATCCCGACATCGACGGCGCAGCAGCGAAACCAGAGCGCTGAAATTGAGTCCAAATCAAGTGCTGGAGCTCACTACCTCACCGGAATCCCTTCCTCTACGCGCAATCGWTGGAAATCCAGCAAACTATGACGAAAGCTTACAGTCGGACAATCCGATCACCGAGTTGCRTGCACTCGGGCCCCCCTTCCAACCCGAAGGCTCAGACTCTCCATCTCCCGTCGTCAACGGACATACGTTCATCGCCGCCACGCCTACCTCGACCGTCCGACCGAATGTCACTTCACGTTCGGCATCTGGTCCGATCTTCCAGCGCCGACAATCATCGTCGAAACCGTCGAAAACAAAGCCCCAGCTATCGCCCTTGAAGACAGATGACGCTAAGGATCGCAGATCGACCAGCAATTCTGCCAGACCATCTCCGAAACGCGAGAGGCAGGCATCACCTATGCCGTCGGTTCTGCCCATTCCGCCTCTCTCACTCCCAACCTATCTCCATCTAGAGCTATCGTCCGACAGGCCGTCTGCGCTCTACATTCATAGATCGGAATGGGCGGACTTTCCGTACGAGTCATCCCAAGTGAAATTTGAACGACTGCTCAACTTTTTCTACCTGCCGCCAAACTTGGAGCAGGTTCTCTGGTTTGGTGCGATTGCGTGTCTGGATGCCTGGCTCTACACCTTCACTATCTTGCCCCTGCGCTTTACCAAGGCGCTGGTCATACTTCTACGCTGGATCCTTCTCGCAATCACACAGGAAGCTCGTTTCTTGGCCACTTTTGTATACAGCGGACTGGGGAGGATCTGGCAACGTCGCCACGCCGAGACTACCACAGTTAATCCCCGCCCGTCGGTTGCCAGATCCACGGACGGCTCCGGGTCGCGGCAACCGAGCGCAGAACTCCAAAGCAGCCATGCAGTAAAGATGGACAATCCGGCTGTACCGCCTGTCTCTGCCGGTGGGAAGCAGAAGTCTGGCTATCGTCATCGGCGCGCAAAATCTACACCCTCTGCTCTGCTTCCTAACCACAAGGCAGACCTTCTTCAAGGTCTGCTGATTGTTTGCAGCTGCACGATCTTGATGTATTTTGATGCGAGTCGGATGTATCATTCCATCCGGGGCCAATCTGCCATCAAGCTCTACGTCATCTACAACATGCTCGAAGTCTTTGATCGCTTGTTCTCTGCGATCGGCCAAGACATCTTGGAGTGCCTGTTCTCCAAGGAGACCTTGGAGCGCAACGAAGCCGGTCGAAGCAAGCTTCTTCGCCCGCTGCTGATGTTCATTCTGGCACTCGTCTACAACGTCATACATGCGACTGCGCTATTCTATCAAGTCGTGACACTCAACGTAGCGGTCAATTCCTACTCGAATGCATTACTGACACTGTTGATGAGCAATCAGTTCGTGGAGATCAAGGGCACAGTCTTCAAAAAATTCGAAAAGGAGAATTTGTTTCAGTTGACGTGTGCAGACATTGTCGAGCGCTTCCAATTGTGGCTCATGCTGATCGTCATTGCTTGTCGTAACATCGTGGAAGTGGGAGGTGGCGAAACACCCGCCGTGCCTTTCTCAGCCAGTGGAGCCAGCGTGCCATTGGTCTCTGGATTCACGATTCCCAAGGCCTTCAACGTCTTGCCTACATGGACTGGTGAGGTTCTCGGTCCATTCCTGATAGTTCTGGGCAGCGAAGCACTGGTGGACTGGTGCAAACACGCGTATATTGGAAAGTTCAACAACATCAAGCCAAACATTTACAGCCGTTTCTTGGATGTCCTCGCGAAAGACTACTATTCGCACGCCTTTGCAGACCAGAATCTCACGAAACGGTTTGGATTGCCAGTGATACCACTGAGCTGCCTCTTCATCCGAGCTTGCATGCAGACCTACCACATGTTCCTCGCCATCCACATGCCGCTACCTATCCCATCCAGCGCCACGTCAATCTCTGATCCGGCCAGCTCTTCGCCGCTGACTACGGCCGCGTTGCAACACATCGACCAAGTCTTCCGTCAGGCGCTTGGCAGATCAACGTTTGGGGCGGGGAGCAATCATGTTGGATACCGATACTATGACTTCGATGATTTCATCGCTCTGGCTACCATGGTGATGTTCTTTCTGGCGATATACCTTGTTTGCCTGGCTTCCAAGCTAGTCTTGGGGATCGGACTGCTCAACTTTGCTCGCAGAAGATACAAAGGTATGAAGGAGCGGGAACGCGAGAGCGTGGACACACATGGACGGCGTGTCGGCGGTTGGGGGACCGTGGAAGTCAATGAAGATAAGCGGAGATGGATTTACGAGGATGATCCCGATGGTGTGCATCAATTGAGGGAAAGGGAGAGGAAAGGACGCGAGAGAACCGAGAAGAGCGATTTGAAGCTGGATGGAGTGGAGCGGTATGTAATGGCTGCGAAGAGGATTTGGTAGGATATTCTTGAGGGATTGCTCTGAATTTGCCAGTGATTGAAATACCTTTATCCACTTGCGTGGATGTTTGGAGAGGAAGTGCCAATAGCAAAGTTTCCTCATGATGWAGCCATTCTCGCAATTAGAGAGCGATCAAACGACACATCTAGTGGAGCGTCAAACATGCCATCAAAGGAGAGTCATTTGATCGATAATGTCTCTATTTTTGCTGTTGTAGGAATGACGACATCTCCGATTGTTGTAACCCACTGTCTGTCTCGCGCGAGGTATGATTTTGTAGCTAAAGTAAACCTTCGCGTGGGAGCTCACGCGGAGGTGTAATTTGCCAACCCACTCTTTTCCCTCCTCACTCTCGCTCTGCCACATCCCATGAGATTGATCATATCGGGACGCATTCGCAATCAACACCGCCCATGCACGGAATTTGTACTCGCTCCATGGTTGACGTCGCGATTCTCAGGCCTTTTCGGTAGGATAATACATGTAGGCCAGAATGGAGGACGCGGATGCGCCGTCTGCCTCAACACCCGGCAGGCAGTCCTTGAGCAAGGCACGCAGCTTCTCTGATCCTCTTGCTGCCTCGCCTTCCTTTCGAGAACGATCTGAGGTCAGAGAACACAATGCTTCTCCTCCGAGCACACCGCGGGCTCAGCACTCACATCGACGACCCGAACTGCTCTCTCGCGGGTTAACGTTGCAGCTGCCTGCTCCCAGGGTCACGGAGACATCCATACTGCCCTCCTCCGCGCCGCTATCACCCAAGCAGACTGAGCCGCACTCGTTGGCGCACCCACCGGGCTTGCTTCCCCATTCGCCCGCTACGAGCCTACCGCGACATTCGCGCGGACTGGACTTCTCAAGAGCTAGCACCAATCTGCATCACTCGACCCTGCCCGAGTTCAACAGCCCGTGTTCGTCACCGATCATCACGCAAAAGGGAGTGCCTATCCCGAGTCGCAAGCTTTCTATGAGCAACATGGTGCTGGACGGGCCGAGCGCTCAGGTATCGAGTGGTCTGCCCTGGAATGTGGGCCCGTACGAGAGAGGAGCCATGGGAAGTTCGGTTGGTAGCGTCAACATGATGAACTCGGAGAGCGAGAGTAGCAATAGTGATGAAGATGCCAGTATGGGCGGTGACGACCTCGAAGATCCCATGTTCGCAACGCCGCAGGTCCACAAGCTCCAGAATCCCCACGCTGCACCCACACCTTTCAACATACAATCAACTCCCGGTGGATCAGCAAACACGACCTGGGGCAGCGGAGCTCACTTCTCGCCCGCTCAAGCATCACTTATGAAGACAATCAGACGCACGAGGCTTCACAAGACAGGACGCCGCAGTAGAAAGAGTTCAAGCAGCGCGAGTGGTAGTGGATACAATTCCATGGCAAATCAACGAAACCCTTCACCACCCCCGATACGGAGCATAGAGTCGGCGGGAAACTTCCCCTGGTCGTCGGCAGCGGCAAGAAGTCGCAGAGAGAGCTTGGCCATGGGCACAGATGCACTACATCTGTCGAGCGGGAACGACAGTGGGGACGAGGCCGCACTCACTGCTCCTTCTACGCCGGGCGTCGTCAGACGGGCGGTAACGCGCCGGCAGAATCTGCTCCCCAAAACAAAGGGATTCGCGCGCATTCGTGCCGCATTGATGGAGGAAGCGGCACCTGTTGACAGCGAAGTTCGTAGGGAGGCTGAAACTATTCGACAGGTGCGAGAACGAGACGGTAGTGCTGGCGAGCTTGATCTTGAACGACCGCAAAGCTCCACTGCCCAATCTTCGCCAAACCTTCTCCCTGCGGTCCCAGAGTCTGCACAGGAAGACTTTGGCAGAGAACTGGATGACATGACGCCATCTCAGAGAAGCACGGGCGCGGCAACCTTCGCTGCACATGCTAGTCGCAATAGTGGTGGACTAGACTACTGGAACAGGTTCGATCCGTCTGTGCGTACTCCGCCCCCCAACACAACTCCCGCAATATCGCGGCAAAGCAGTTTTGTCATGTCCGACGCTGTTTTGGACTCTCCCATGGGCGACTTCACTCAATGGCGACGTCCTCGCGCGCGGTCGTCAGCTTCAGATGCTTCCGAGGCATTCGGGCCGAGTGCGAACAGCAGCATACCGGCAGGTGTAAGCGATGACATGCATCTCAAGAAGTTCAAGAGACSACGTGAAGACGATTTCGACATCGCGACTATCAAACGGCGGGCTGTAAGCMCAGGTCTGAGTGCACAAAACAGCCCAGTGCTTACGAGCCACTCGCCGAGCCAGCGGGACACGGGTGGATCGTGGGGATTACCGCCAGACCGCCGGACTCGGGGCGATACGCCCTCCTTGAGTAGCGATCCCTCCATGTCGAGCATCCAGACTCAGGCACAGCCGCAGCGAGGTAATGGCAGCATGAGCTTGGCGTCTGGCAGCTCCTCGGGAAACTTGGTGAGCCAGGGAAAGAAGCTGGGCCTGCAGCCAATGGCTGATACGAATGACGGCTTGATGAAGATGAGCATTGAATGAGGCATTGTCAAATTAGCGAAGGCGTTGGGAGTTTGCAGCATACAGCATTGCATTTATCGGAAGTTATTCTTGATGATGGAAGGCCGACTTTCGTTGCGCGTTGGTGAGGACTAGGTCGATGCCAACGCACCAGGAAGTCTTCTCAGAGTTGGAAGAACCTCCGATGTACCTTAGTAAAGGGATGCTGAAGATACAGTCGGAAATGAAAGAAGTGAGCTCATGACTCTGATGTTGCCTTCACGTCTCAGGTGCCCCACATTCGTCCCGTCTCCCGTCTAAGGTACCTTCCACCTCCACATTAAATCTACAACACCAAGACAAACTACACGACCAGCCATCATGGGATCTAAAGAGGACATTGTGGCCTCTTTTATCGAATCGGCGCCACCTGGAGAGGTTGGTAGGATGCTACCCCACCAGGCGAATGCGACACTCCGCTAACTGGTGCTGCAGCTCTCCAACGTTGTCAACGGTATGTCGCGATTGCACGTGCGCTGCACAACAGCACCTGACGAGTGGACCAGACATCAAGGCACTTGCCAGCGGTCAGCCGAATCTCCTCCAGTCGCTCGAGCCGGCATTCAAGAGCTACAATGAAGAGCAATACACCACAGTCAAGCTACCCGGTAGTAGCGAAGCAGTAAGATTGAATGGAAACGATTGCTGAGCTCGAGGGCAACGATTTGTTGACGCCTCACAGACGGTCATCAGCCAGTACAATTCGCTAGGAAATGGCCGCTACTACGACACGGCGAGCCAAACGTCGTTTGAGGTCGACCATGCCTCGCAGGTACAACAAGCACGAGCTCCAAATAGCAATTGGTGACCGCCCTAACTGTGATATAGACGGCCTCGAAAACGCAACAGCATCCTCTCGAATCTCAGCATGCCGACCTTGTCCGCTCTCTATTGAAATCCTTCTCCACCGCTGCAGCCGAGCATTTCCCCTCCTACTCTATTGGCATCTATCCGACCGAGTCGGATTCCGCTATTGCTCTAGTCCTTGTGGCCAATAAATACAGTCCGCAGAACTTTTGGAACGGGCGGTGGCGCAGCACATACCTCCTCGATCCCGCCTCAAATTCTTTGAGCGGGAACGTCAAGGCAGATGTGCACTACTATGAGGATGGCAACGTTCGCATGTCGACCAGCAAGAAGCTGGAGCTGGGCGTCTCAGGTGGTGGAAGTGCAGAGGGTATCATGAAAGCCATTGGGCAGGCAGAGAACAAGTTTCAGGAGGAGTTGAACCGGGCTTTTGTGAACCTGGCAGAGGGAAGCTTCAAGTCTTTGAGACGGCAACTTCCCGTCACGAGACAGAAGGTCGATTGGGACAAGGTTGGGYAGTACCGGGTATGTTCGGCTAACATGTGTTTGGTGGGTTGCTGTCGACTGACGTGGTACAGATTGGCCAGGACGTGGGTGGTGCACGGAGATGAGAGTACGGTCATGAGTGGAGGAAGTGTCCAGATGCTGCTGGTAGATGTGGTGGCGGACGACTCGCTCAAGCCAGAGCGCTTGAGGACAGGCAACGAGCGAATGCAGCAAGCAAGCATGCATACTGAACGGAACCAGTTACTCATCGTGCATCGAAAGTTGCGTTTAGATGACCATGGGTGTAARGAGCTTTGCCCGCTATGGCTTGTAGCTTCACTCTGGGACACCCAAGTTCACCTACCGTATCTTGTGCTCTTTGCACTGTCTATTATAATCTATGCCTGTAGCATTGTCACCGTGGCTGATCCCTTTTCACAGCTGGTCTGCAGGTGGTGCCAGATGGGGATGGAGTGGAGCGGGTTCGGGGAGAAACGCGTCCCGATCCCCGACGGCAAGGAACATAAGATATCGTCCGGTCGACCGTTCCTCTTCCACTCCACCAATTCCAGACGCCATGGACGGCGGCAACAACAGTGCAAAGGCCGCCCGGTTCTCATGCATGACATGCAGCAAGGCCAAGGCTAAATGCGTCAGGAATATTGGCGAGCAGATTTGCGAACGGCAAGTCACTGAAGTTTCTGCACTTCCAGCCGCGATTGGACCAGACCTGGAGCTGATGTGTCGCTGCTAGATGTGCTCGACTCAAGAAAGAATGCCATCTGAAGGAGCCGGTGTTACGGAGACGTAAAGTAGTCAAGCCGACGTAAGTGGCATCGACTCGATCCGTGGCCCAGGTTGCCGATACCATGTTTGACCGTCTTGTCACTTGCTCCATCATTCACCTTCATAACAAGACGCGATGCAAGATTAACGAGTGAGGCTGCTAATAGCGATCCCATCAGACGTGCGGCGCAGCTGGAGAAGATTGAATCGAAAATAGAGCATTTGGTAAATGCCTTGTCTTCTGCTCCACTCAACCGACGCGGCGAACACGGCCAACCCTCTCCTTCCATCTCCCAGCCATCAGCGCACATACCCAATGAAAGGTCGCCCGGTGGCAGCCCCTCTGAAGCCTACATTGGTCCATGTCTTGACGACATCAACATTCGCCGCACTGGCCCTCCACAGGCCTCACATCACTCAGAAACACCAGGTGTGCCTCGAGAAGTACCTGTCGCACCTGGCCCAAAGGAAGATGTTCCATTGATTGACATTACTCTCGACGAGGCTGAGGGTCTGATCCATCGCTATCGACAGCTTCTCTCCCCCGGTCTGCCCTTTGTAGCGCTACCGGATGACGCCACTGCCCAATCAATGCAAGAGCAGAGGCCAGTCCTGCTCCGTGCTGTCACGACCGTGGCATTGTTCCATGACCTACCACGACAACAGCTCTTGGTCAAAGATCTCATCCGAGCCATCGGTGAGCGTATGTTGGTGAAAGGAGAGCAAAGTCTCGACATACTGCAGGGAATTATCGTGCTCATTGGCTGGTTTCATCCCCACGTCTTTTGGAATCGTCAGCTCGGTAACTTGATCCATCTTGGAATCTCCCTGTCTATGGATCTGGGTATCGACAGAAAGACTCAGCAATTTGAGCAGGATGTAAATGAAAAACCGTTGAGGATCTCAGGACTTGCAGAGAATCGGGCTCTCCTGGGCCTCTACTTTTACACCAGCATGGTAAGTGAGCTTTAACCTCATTGCACACCAGTAAAAAATCAAAAGCTACGTAAAAGTGCCAGGCTGACCATAGCGAAATCTCCAGCTCTCATCGAACTTCAAGAAAATGGACGCCATGCCCTTCACAGTCCACATGCAACGCTGCATGGTATGCACTGCAATACTCGCAACGGCGAATGATCCTTGGGCAGGATATTGCTGACTGTTCCGATAACTTAGGAAAGCCTAGATGGGGCGCATGAAGCTGAGAGCGACCTCTTGCTGGTACAGATGGTGCGATTGCAGCGCGTGATCGAAACGATCCATACTACGGACCGCCCAATCGCACCAGCCCGCCTGTACGTCAAAGCGTACCAAGCAGATGTTGAACGGCTGCGGAGGCTTGACCGCTGCTCGGAGAACAACACATTTATTCATCTGCAGTATCTCATAGCTGACATGCACATCGCTGAGCTCGCGCTCGCCGATCTGGCGGAGAGTAGGGGCGTATCCTTGAGTGGTCGCTTAGAAGACCTCCATCGCTGTGTGGAGGCTTTGAAGGCTTTTTGTAAGGCGACTCCGTTGCAGCTGCGATGCAGGCTACTCCTCGTGCTCGATCCAAGGATACCCTAGGTGACCTTTTTGAAGGCGGGAGCTTCGTAGCTCGTTGCATCGTTCCCACTACTTGAGATTCCTCCGAGGCTAACTCCATTTGCAGTTGAAGTGTTCTTCACGGTTCCCTCCTCGGTCTACTTCCTCATACCATTCGCGACATTTTCACATTTTGCACACGCTCTCATTGTTTGGAAGAGGCTTGCTGCAATAGACACTGAGCAGTGGAGTCTGAGATCAATGGTGGATCAGTTGAATTTCAACAGTATACTCGATGAGCTAGCCACGCGTTTCGAAGAACCTCAACAGGCCGCACTGGACCTTAACGGCGGATTACCGATCCACAACGACTCGTTCAGCTACTGGAGTAAGAGATTACGCTGGCTGAAGCAGATGTACGCGGCTAGATCAGACCCAGCAACCACTCGGACTGGGGCAGAAACAGAACAACAATTCAGAGCTCCCAGCGGATCGAACCAGCCCACGCCTCCAGAGGACATATTCTCTGCCGACTTCTTTAGTATGGACGACAACTTTTGGAGTTGGGCGGGAGATTTTGATCTAGGTGAGTCGTCTGGTGTGGTGACTGAGTGGGATGATCACATCAGGGCGAAATAGTCGTTCGCGCCGCTTGGGGGGATTTCTGCTCAACCACGTCAGGAGTTGTCATGTGTGCTACAGCACAGCTAATTTCGACTCTCTCAGGTTTCCCAGAAGCAGTTAGTTGAGCTCCATTGTTCTCCTGCTGATATGAATGCTTGTGCATTTTCGCACACGCAGCGCGGGGCTTCAGGAATGCAGTACAAATTGATTCGGATCTACATGGTATTCTCGGAGTACAGTCCGATGTTTCACACATCATCTGCGCCACGTGAGTCGAGGGTTGATGGAATTGCACCTGAGAAGATATACAGGTTGCAAGTTACTCATAGTTCCCACAAGGAATGCTCGACCGACGATCAACGATAGCCTTGCCGAAAGTGCGTCTTTCTCACAGCCAGCCTTTCATTCCACCTTCCAACGCAGGACGGTTCATCATCTGGTCATAGAGCAGGTCATGCCTCGGCAGGCCTTTCTAGCAATCCTCGGCCCAGTCGACTCCAAGCAGATGWGCTGAAGCCTCGCACTGCCTTGACAAGGGAGCTTTGCCGGTCTGAAGACCGCTTCCCCATTACTATTTCTAGGCTTCGAGGCGGCGGAGCAGGACAGAGTCCGAAAACATCAACTAGCGTCGAGCAGACCTCTGCCAATCCTTTTCGACCTGAGGTTTCGGATTKATTGCTCTGCCGGTTGAGAGGCATGTCATCGCTGCACCTGATCGGGTCGATTTGGCGGCCTCGGGCAGCGCTCCGTGCCGCCAAGGCATTGCAATGCAGCTCGCGCAGTTCCACCGACTCTCCAAGCTGCAAGTTTTGGGATCTTGGACCCTCTTGCGTTCATCAACCCAACAGAACCAGGAATTGCATCCACGGACTCAAGTAGGTTGGTAGATGGTTTCTCGGACATTTCCGTGGCTAAGAGAGCTCGACATGATAGGTTGTAGTCTGGTTCCGTCGATCATGTAGTTCTTTTATCAATGGTTTCCAACAACAACTTCCGAATGACCTCCTTTGTGTCGTCACTCCCATACTTGTCGTTGATTTCGATAGGTGTCCGGCCCAATTCGTCCGTCAGAGATGGATCCGCCTGAGCATGAAGCAATGCTTCAACGACTTCAGGCTTCGAGATTTTGCCTTGGAGAGAGCCACTGACAGCTTTATGCAAAGCTGTGCCATTTGGTCTACGGCAACACTGTTCGGGTAACGGCACATGGTTTACATCTGCTCCCTTGGACAACAAAAAGCGTATCATGTCCGCATTCTGATCCAGAGCAGCCATGTGTAGCATACCGGCCTCGTTGATGATCCGTTTCACAGATGGTGGTTCCGAATTCATCTCCGGGCCGTACCATCTCTCGACGTCGTCCAAAGTCATTGACATGTCGTAAGCGTCTGGTACTTTTGCTGCGGGATTGATCCTGCTCATCAGTAACTCCGCCACTTGAACATCGCCGCTCCGTATAGCGGATTTGACGCAAAGATATCCAACCCGAGATCCGCGTTCGAGGATCAGCTGAACGACCTCGAAGCCATGATGGAGATTGACAGACAAACCGCGCGGTCCTTTGGGCCAGCCATGTTTCGTTAGCAGACGGAAGAATCCAATGGGTCGATCACCACCGGGAATGGGCATGATGTAGTCAATGTCCATGTCGACCTTGGCGCCTTCTGAGAAGAGGTAATCAAGCATCTCCACGCTGGATCCTTGAGTTGCGACTTGGAGCATCGATTTCAAGGGAAGTTTCTTGCCTTCTGCTTTGATGCAGTCGCATAGCATTYGGACCATTGCTACATTTCCAGCACGCACGGGTGACCAACAGTCATCTGTGATGCATGCACAAATCAGCCTTGGTTTCTTGATGTCAACTGTGTACGATGATGGAAACGCACCTCTCTCATTTCTGCTCAATGTAACCTTCCGATTGTTGATATGTGGGTTGGTGCCTATCCGGCCTCGAGTCGTATCAATTGCCGCCATCGTTGTGAACAGCTCAACATCGACCGCAACGGTACACAATGGGATTCGTACTATGGCTTGGGAGGCCGAAGAGCGATGATATCTCTGCTGAGAGGTTCAGCGTGCCTGAACAACAGCTGCCGGAACTCTTCAATCCGCATCTAGTACGATTGAAGATTCGAGGCGGAGAGCTATACAACACGCTTAAAAGCCTGAAGTACCTCTCTCGATCCAGCTCCCTCACAAGGTCGGCGCCCGTGTAAACTCAATCAGGGCTAGATCTTTCGAGTCGAGATTCTCTGAAGCAGAGGTGGAGGTATGATCAGACGGCTGTGAGTGAGTGAGTGAGTGAGTGAGAGCCTGTATGAATTTCTGCCCATGGAAGGGAACACCGTGTCGATTTGGTCGGACTTTGAAGACACACCTCAGCGGCAACTGTCGGATCAACCGGCAGACGGCGGAGACATAGATCCTTTTCAACAAACTGCCTTCACTAGATGGCTCATCAGTCGTGCGGACTTTGCATGCTTCCGAGAGGATGCAAGCACAAGACTGCTCTTTTCACCGCATTGCCTGGCTCTGGTCTGGTATGGTCTAGACTTCGCTAGGTGGAATGGAGAGTGTGACGCAAGTGCACAGGGCTGAGCCGKCAAGCCGGTGCCAATAATAGCCACATGCAGCCTGCAGGCCAAACAGGTCAACAGGTCGTCTAGAGGGTGCATACAGCCTCTGTCGTGCCTTTGAGCGCCGCGGCACGCTTACGGTGACACCCAACGTGGAGAAGCCAACGCTCAATTATACGCGCACACTATCGCGAAGTCAAATGCGCAATCAGGCGTCGTCAAGTAAGGTACTCTATATGTTCGGGCTAAGGTAGGGTATCTATATGCAAGGAAACCGTTCAAGACCCGGTCTACCACCGCCCGGAAGGTACTGCAGCTCCTCCACTCTCTCCGAGTGGGCCAAAATCTTGCAGCAATAACGTGCTGCATGTGGAGCAAATGGCCGCGTTGTTTGCTATCTATTGCATGTTCAGGTACTTCCATCCTCGGTGTTCTCTCTCGCTCCATGGGGATCAGGGCTTTCAGGTGGTGACGCAGCTTTGTTTCGAGAAAACTTCTTGAAAAGCTTTCCAAGCGCTGCGAAGAATCGGCGACTCCTTGCTGAGGGTTTGAACCATGCGGAACTCATCTCGGGCTTGCTTGGGCTTTGGGAGCCAGAGCTACCCTGGATTATCGGCTTCTCTGCGTTCGATTTGCGTTGCCCTGGAGGTGAAGGTGAAGGTGACGATCGCTCCTAGCCAATCGTGGCCGCCTCATCCGGTGCATTGGCATCCTCCTTATGATGCTTGTGCTTCTCCTTCTTATCGGCCTTCTTTTCGCGCTTTGCTGTAGCTTCTGCCATGAGCTGTWCGAAAGCCATGAAGTCACCCTCTTCCTCGGGGTCTCGCTCTGCTTTCGCGAACATCTCCCCAATTATGACCAGTGCATGAGCTCTCTCAATCCTCTTCTCGGGCTTCACCTGCTTGTCGTTGAGCACCTTGTCGCAAACGTCCCTCAGCACGCCTGTGACTTCGAATCTGCTGCCCCTCCACGCAGCCGCAAGAATCTTGCCAGTGACTCGCTTCTCATATTCAGCGCGCTTCTCGTCTGTCCAGTCTTCGCCGCCCTTTTCTTCCGCGCGAGCCATTTCCTCAATTTCCATCTGCGCGCTGATCGCACTAGAAACGGTGCCCCAGGTGTCCTTGAGCATGGTGCCCTTGTCCTTAAGCCTAGAGAAGAAACCAGAGACACCACCGATCAGTGGCTTTTGGGACTTGAGGAAAGTTGCGGCCTTGCTGACGTATGTTTGGCCGATGGCATGCAAGATCTCGATGCCGAAAGACTCCATTTTGAGATTCTCCACTTCGAGACGCATCTTCTCCCGGAAGGCATTTGTAACTGCCTCACCCTTCTCCGTCTCTGTCCACACACTGACGCGGTCAATGAGCTTCTTGGCCAACGTCTCCACGCGCTCATCGCGGACCTTTTTACGTTCCATTTCGAAGGCTTGAAGTTCTTCGCGCTGCTCCTTGCTCAGGCCCTTGCGCTTTTCCTTCTCCCGCAGCTTCTTTTCCTCTTCGGTCATTCCGGCCGCAGCGGCTGCGGCATCCTCTTCGGTCTTATCCGTGATGGCTAGACGGGTAGGAACGCCGTGCGGGCGGGGTGTGGAGCTTCCCGAGACAGGTGGTTTGGCGTCTGCTGCAGCTGGCTTCGTATCGCGGATAGGAATTTCCGTGGCAGTTCCAGTAGTCTTCTCAGTGGTGCCAGCAGTGTCAGGCACCCACAGAGGATCTTTGCTTGCAGACGCCTCCTTCTTCGCAGCAGCCTCCTCGGTCGCAGCGGCAACTTCGGCTGTCGCAGCGGCCTCTTCCTCCTCACGCATGGATATCTCCATGCTCTTGGWCAAGTCCTTCATCATGGAAATCTCGCCGATCCAGTCCTGGAAGACCTCACCGCCGAAGATCATGGTGAAAAACTCGGCGGGGTCCTCGAAGCCAGAATCGGGCTTTGCGCCCTCTTTGCCAAGCTTGTCATATTGCTTGCGGAGATCTGGTTCGCTGAGGACCTGGTATGCTTCGCCAACCGCCTGGAACTTCGCATGCGCGGTGGGGTCGTCGGGGTTCTTATCGGGATGCAGCTGGATGGCCTGTTTGCGGTATGCTTTCTTGATTTCAATCTGGGTGGCGGTGGGCGGGACGCCCAGGGCATCATAATACGCCGTGTCAACTACCATCTTGGTGGTGGTATGAATAGTGCGAAAGTGGCGGATGTGTTGTTAGGAAGAGTTGGCTGACTTGGAAAGCTAAGACACTTACGAAGTCAGCCAAGTCGGCCAATGATGTTCTAAAATGGATGAATTCTCTAATTCAATTTACTTAAGKGAAAATTCCTCGGCTATATAGTCCTGCCTAAGTTACGTGGCTACTTAAGCCTTAGGCATATATGCTTAGTTCTTAAGTAGAGACTTTAAGAATATCCTCCCCTACTAAGTCGTTTTGCCCTTAAAACTATAGGAGTTACTTAAGAGACCTAAGGGGTCCCTATAGGTTATTTTATAGAGCCCTATCGCTTAAGTAAAAGGCTTAGACGTAGGGTTCACTTCTGCCTTACTATAAGCTATATCCTTTATATAGCTAGTAGCTTAGAGTAGTACGTATATAGCGTATACGATTAGCTACTTCGGCTTAAGCAGGTAGTTATAGCGTAGTAGAGCGGGAGTAGTATACGGGGTATAGGAGCGTCGAGGCGTAACGTATATTCGGCAGCTTAAGAGCTACTAGGGTATATATTAACTCGCCCTCTTAATCTACTAACCTTCTCCTCCGTATCTATATCTACATCTATCTTCCCCTTCCCTAATTAAGTCCCTTAATTAACACTTCTATTACACACGTCTTCTCTTATACTAGCTATATATATTAAGAAGCTATAGGCGATAGGCGTATAACTCGTAGCTAGGCGGAGGGATCTAAGAAGAACGACGACGGCGATAAGGGTAAGAAGGGTAACGGTTAAGACCCGCTAGTCCCCCTAAGCGCGAAATTACTCGGAAAGCGACCTACGGCGAATACTAGCGACATCGTTATAAGCTTAAGGCGCTCTCTACGCTCTTATAACTTAGGCGCTACTATAAGGGGACCCTAAAGGAGCGGGACACCGCCCTTTAAACCCTTACCTAGGGAATCCCTCTTAGAAAGAATAAGGGAATTACACCCTTAGCAGGATTTCCCTATACGGATGCGACGGCTAAAGGATAACTCTGCGGTACCTCTACGGCACCGCCGAGCCTAACTAGCACCGGGCGCAATCCTACAAAAGGGCAATGTCCTTATTACCTGTTCCCTTTCGCTCCCTAGGCAATATCGTACATATCTAAGAATTACTGCTTAGTATTAAGACCCCCTGTTTACAACACCCTTATAGAATATTGCCTTACATCCCTACTAGGGAATAGCCGTCTTAAGTACGAAACAAGCTCTCGATTCGAGTCTAGCGCTACTACAAAGCTACCGCAACGGCTCTATAGATCCCTACTAACCTATCGAAAATGTCTTTAGCAGGAAAAAGAGCCGTACGACCTAAACGTACCGAGGCTAATAATCCCCTAGGGTTTATTATCGATAAGGAAGATRTAACGCCTAGTAGCAGCGCYAGACTAGAGGATTAGCTTAATCTAGACGGAGGTACCGTAAAGGCACCGTAAGGCAGCCGCGAACCTCCTAGAGAAGAAAACCCTCCTCTAGAYACTACATTACAAAAAGAACTATCTATTAAGGAGGGCATTAATAATAATAGTGTCCCTTACAACCTACACCGTGTAATTGCYACTCTRTAGGCTATAGACCCTATCGAAGCCTCGATCGATTAGATGTAGAGGCTAGAACTGCTCGTCGCCTAGCGATCTAAGTATTAAGAGGCAAGCTCTAATAAAAGAAAGAGA